>NC_085012.1:6613539-6641039 GCF_963854185.1 Sardina pilchardus
GGTTGTATGATGACCCTGTACTGTACTTTGGCTCTGGACAGGTCCATGTCTGGTCCCAGATCAGTCTGCGCAGCTGTTTGACAGCAGAACACAGGCCGCCTGAGGGGCCTTCTCTCTCTCTCTCTCTCTCTCTCTCTCTCTCTCTCTCTCTCTCTCTCTCTCTCTCTCTCTCTCTCTCTCTCTCTCTCCCTCTTTCCACGCTCCACGCCGCGTCGCTCCAGCCAGCGCACAGTAAAACTTTCTCTGAGTGGAAATCAATCACCACACAGGAGAGGGAGCCATAAAGGAATGTAGCATATGCTGCCTGTTTAGCACACGCTCCGTCAGCTAGCGCTCAGCCCGGCTAATTGTGTATTTGTGATTAAAGTGAAAACAGGGAGATGGAGGGTGGTTAAAAAACGATGCTTTGGCAGCAGGTTGCGCGACTCTTAGATCTCGTTTGATGGGGGTGCAAACATGGTGCATCGGTGCATGTTCAAAGCTGAGGAGGTGCATGAAATATTGAACACACATATCATTATACGGCATTGTGAAAAGTCATATGATGTGTGCGCTCTCTCTCTCTCTCGGTCTCTCTCTCTCTTTTTTCACAGCATCTCTCATTCTTTCTCTCTGTGCCATCTTTCCCCCCTTTTCTCTCTCCGAGTGGTTTCATTATTTTGAAAGTTAGTTATGAAGGGACCCCCTCTTCTCCACAGGGACCGTGCTGCTGCAGAATCGCGGGACGGAGAGAAAAAAAAAAAAAAGGCGTCGAGTTTTTAACGAGCCTCTCCGGCGTGCCGCCGCCGCTCAGTGTGGAGCCCTCGGTGGTTTTTCGGCGGAGCAAGCGACTCATCCCTCCAGCCTGGCGGACATCAGAAATGCGGCCGCGAGCCCACCGACCGACAGCTCGCTGGCAGGGGGAGAGCGGGAGAGCGGGGGCGCAGGCTGGCGTTGGTCGGGAGCCCCTCCTGGAAGCCCACTCAAAGCCCTTCACCTTCACAGCAGCCGGGCTGGCATGCAGCGATGTTTATCACACAAAAGGCTCGATCAAAGGGCCCGATATCTCCCCTGTACCACTTTCATCTGCTCCCACCGCCACTGACAGCGGCAACTACAGGGGGCAGCTCCTCACAAAGTCTTGTTCTCACCCCAACGCTCGCTTTCTCTCTCCCTCCCTCATGCATGCATACAAACAATCGCTCCCTCTTTCCCTTCCCTTATCCCTCTCTCCCTCTTTCTCTTTCTTTATCCCCCCCCTCTCTCTCTCCCTGTCTCTCTCTCTCTCACACACACACACACACACACACACACACACACACACACACACACACACACTCATGCCACACAGAGGGTTATCAGTGCTGATTAGGGAGAGCTTCTGCTTCAGATTCCTCTGGCTCTCCTCCTAATCATCACCAGCTTTGTGATGGTTGCAGACCGTCTCTCACTCTCTCACTCTCTTCCTCTCTCACGCAGACACACTCGCTCTCTCTGTCTACACTCTCTCTCTCTCTCCCTCTCTTTCCACCACCTTTTCATTTCACTCAGTGGTCGAAACGGGAAAAAAAGCACATTAAATACATTACGTTTTTAAATTAGATTCATTTTGAAAACTGTAAATTGGATTTAGAATCGGATGTTGGGTTTTGGTTGTTGCCCTGGCAAACGGTATAATCCATACTGTCAGTAAGTATACAGGATGTCATTGACCACTCACAAGCAATATAAGACCACAGAGTGGATGTGTGTGTGTGGGGTGGGATGCGTGAGTGTGTGTGTGTGTGTGTGTGTGTGTGTGTGTCAGTGGGCTTGTGTCCAGAGAGGGCCTGGCTACAGTCTGGTGCCTTACATTAGGCGGATTTGACAGTTGTTACATGCAGATTGGAGAAGAATGCCATTGTAAATGTCATTCAACCAGAACCTTTGACAAGCGTTGAGAGAGTTGAGAAAGAAGGCTGTCAGAATGATTGTGTGTGTGTGTGTGTGTGTGTGTGTGTGTGTGTGTGCGTGTCTGTGTTTGTGTGTGTGTGTGAGAGAGAGAAAGCGAGAGAGAGAGAGGGAGAGAGAGAGAGAAAGAGAGAGTCTGACTGTGTGCATATGTCTGTCAGACACAGAGAATAGGGCAGACACAGACAGAGGAGGAGGAGAGAGAGAGGGAGCGAGAGAGAGAAAGAGAGAGAGAGAGAGAAATATTTCTGCTGTGACTCAGAGCTGTACTGTTAGAATGTAGAATGTAATTATCAGTCTGCTTTACTGAAACACGCACGCTTTTTCCCTTTTTTCCTCCCAGAAGTGCAGCGCATTCAGTGTTGAGCATAATAGCCTTTTGATTGAAAGGCACGCCACAGAGCTGGAAATAACAATTACAGATAGAGTGGGTCCAGTGGACACTGTGCATTAGGCCTGCGGCTCCCAACCATAGGTCTCTCATGTTAAAAAAAAAAAAAATCTGTAACAAGCCCCCAGTGATTCTCACAACAAAAAGAAATAAATAACGCAGACAGGAATGAAAGAAAGGAAACAGCCAACCTTTTGGTGTAACACGGTGCCCGAAAGTGTGACTTCCAATTTAACAGACAGCGACTCAAAGTTAGCCCACGGGGAGCCGTGCTCGCTGACAGGTGAGGAGCTACTGCCATCATCCTCCCGCTCCCATCAAAGGCTTCCAGTCGGCGGAGGGAGCTCAGATGCTACAAAGGCCGTCAGTCTGTCAGGGGAGACGAGACGAGAGACTTCCAATCTCAAGACAAGGAGGAGGATGGCACATACTAGTGCGAATTCAACTGCTACTGCTGCAAGAGAGGGGAAAAAGGGAACATGCTTCCATTTATTCTGGATGTTGTGTTATTACCCTGTGATCCATAATTTGTCTTTAATGCCTCTTCAGTTTTTATGATGCTTTTTTACTAAGGCTGTAATGAACATAATATAAAATGGCTGTTCTGGGAGCAGATTCTTCTAAGGAAATGCAGGGGTCAGGTTTATTTACATCTCTATCTTCTAATTCTATTCCAAGGAAATATTCTTCTATATTCTTGGAAAGGTATACAAGGATGTTGTTCTTCCCTCATCATGTAAACCCACAGACACGTCTGAACAGGCTTTACTACAGGTTTTTTTTTTTTTTTCATCCGGCTTATGCCGGGAAAACAGACAGAAGTGCAACACACTCCCACGTATATCCGAGTGCATACCAGGTGAGTGAAAACAATTCCCAAATTCTGCACCCAGCGCAGACCATGAGCTGACGCCCCACGTTAAAATGATCCAAGGCCAAGATACTGGATACATCCACCCAACGGCTGAGCCCTCAAGCTCCTTTACTCATATCACTTGGGCAATATCAAATCTCAGTTTTCCCGTAAAGCCAGTGAACTGCAATCCCACCGCATTAATATTTTTTAACATTATGACATTACTGTATATTTGTTACATCATACCCCAGTGCATTTAGCAGACTGTGTGTGACCTCTGCTTACTGTAAGTGACATAAAGCACATGGCACGCAAGTTCTGTTGGTCTCAGTTGATGGTGTTCATGACTCTCTGTGTAGTGAACTATAAAGAATGCTCTGTTGTGTGTTGTTTACAAAGCTCTTGGAAGACAAACATTCTGTGGCTCCTCAACAACATCACCATATGTGGTTAGCCTTTGGCCTGTGTTGTGCAGATGCTATCTTTTTCGGACTGACCATATTGAGTTGTATACCTCAAATACGGCGTTGCCTCGTTTGGTGTGACTGCCACTGTTTGTTATGACAGGTGTAATGTGAATCTAATGACAGACTTATGCAGCTCTTATGACAGGCCACTTTCCGTGACGGGTCATTAGGTGGGGACATCGCTGAGATGGACGATCCGTGGGTCTGTAATGATGGCAGTTGTGTGAGTGCTGCACCATGGCACTCAGTGAACAATGCACTCTAATTACATACGCTGTCATCAGTCAAATGCAACAACAGCCAGTGGTGTGAGAGGCTGACCCCCCTCCTCCTCCTCATATCATGGCGTTGCGGGGTGTTTGTGGGATGTGGGATAAACATCATTTTATATCCTGCCTATTACCGAAATAACACGGGGACATTGTATGTGTTCACAGCAGAGGTCAAATTCTGAACCCTCTTCAGCTCTAAAACCTTCATGAATGCATGTGGTGAGATGAGAACACGTTGAAGAAATGTGCTGTTTGACCATATACAGGCCATTTGAGTCAGCTCCTACTGCTGTCAAAGTCCTATCTAGTCCATCCCTTTGCCTCGATGTCTTGCTTTGAGCTTCTGGGTCGTGGCCAGTAATTAAAGTCAGGTATCTAAACAACAGGAAATGTGCTGTGTGCTGGTAAAGCTATTTAGATCTCTCATAGATCTGCTTAATGCCATGCAAAGATCGATATCCTTTAAAAGAGAGAGAGGGGAGTCTCTCTCTCTCTCTTTCTCTCTGAGAGAGTGTGTGTGTGTGTGTTTGTTTATGTGTGTGTGTGTGTGAGAGAGAGAGAGAGAGAGCAAGGGAGGGGGTAATGGACAACTGCAACTGTGATGGACTAAATGGGCTTTTTTTGCTAATTATAAGCTTGGGTGGCTTGTAATCCAGCGGCAAATCAGTGTGATTTGAACTCAGATTGAGGCACTTTGCCTCCTCTTCCATTACTTACTTTTTTTGTTTTGCATTTTTACTTGCTCTCCTTCCGCAAAATGAAATGAATGAAATCTTTGAGGCCAATTACTCTGCTGCCTCTCCACTTTACAGTGGAAAGCCTCTCTCTCTCTCTCTCCCTCCCTCTCTCTCTCTCTCTCTCTCTCTCTCTCTCTCTCTCTCTCTCTCTCTCTCCTCACTCGCACGCCGCACGTGTGTGTGCTGTTGGAAAATTACCCCGGCCCTCCGCAATCTTGTTATGACATTGTGGAGTGAGGGCTGTAAACCCCAAGCATAATGAAAATCCGTTTCTGTTTTCATATGTCAAACTGTTTCTCTGATGGAGTGTTCAATGAGACTGTGCTGGGTAATGTTCACAAACAAACCGCAGCGCAGGCACATGTAGTTTTGGGGGGCAGGCTTGTACAGTCTTTATCTTCAACACACCCCTGGCAGACACTCTGGGAGCTCGGAGAGTACAGTATGTTTGTGTGTCTGTTTAATTTTGGATGAGCTACAGTATTCATGCTGGAGCTTATCAGAGGGAAAGAGAGAGAGAGAGTGCAGGAGAGAGAGAGAGAGAGAGAGAGAAAGACAGAGCTAGAGAGAGGGAGAGATAGAGCGAGAGAGAGAGAGGGGGGAGAGAGAGAGAGAGAGAGAGCATGCAGCTGTCAGCAATCTCTTATGTTGAACAGATGTGGGGAAACTCCCCTCACTCTTCTGCTCACTCTCTCTCTCTCTCTCTCTCTCTCTCTCTCTCTCCCTCCCTCCCTCCCTCCCTCTCTTCTTCACTCCTCTGTAGCCTGGGGTGAAATGCACACATGCTCCACCAGAAGGAAAACAATCATTTGGAGTAGAATTTTTGGAATGGCTCGCATTCCTGTGGCAGCCATCACATGTTCGGCCTCAACCAGTGCACTCAAAATAAGTCGCGAGGACGGATCGAGTAAACACGTCTACGCTAGGAGGCCTGCCACTTGCACGACTCCACGAGAATGCCGTTGCGGGTAGCCTGCGTTGAAGGAGAATGTGAAAGTGTGTGTGTGAGAGAGAGAGAGAGAGAGAGAGAGAAGGAGAGAGAGGGAGAGAGGGAGAGGTAGGGAGAGCTTAGAGTAATGGAGGGGAGGGAGAGAGCAGACACTGGGATGGGTGTAGGACCTGATTTATATCCAAGTACGAGGTGGATGCGCACACAAAAAGAGGCAGCTGGTTTGTGTCTGTTGTGGCGTCAGGGAGGGAAGGTCTCCAGGAGATGTTATCAGCCGGTTACTCCCTCTGTAGTAACTCAACCTCCACCCACCATACGCAATGTCTTGAGTGGAGAAAGAAGGCTGGTCTTATGTAACTGAAATATGTTAGCGGCCTGTTACTTAACAACCATAGAAATGCATGTAAATATACAAAGTATGCACAGAAACACACACAGACAGACACACACACACACAGACACAGACACACACAGACACAGACACACACACACACACACACACACACACACACACACACACACACACACACACACACACACACACACACTGTGTTTACCTTTGGCCATTAAGATTATATACAGTACAACACATAACAATCCCTTTTTTACATGGCAAGAGAGTAGGAGATTGTGTCTAGGGAGAGATATTTTTGCTGTTACTAAAAAAAAAATGTTTTCTCCTACTTTGTTGTTACAGAGAGAACACAGTATTCAAGGAGGCTTTTGACCTCCTCCACTTCTGAAGACGCATTCCTGCACCACCCCTGGCTTCTGTGTTCTTCCGAGTGTCCTTCTTTTGGGAAATAAGTATTCAGAACAACTTCATTGTATTCATAGCCACCGGTCACAGACGGAGCCGAGCCATTTATAAGTTGCTGTTGTCGAAATTTCCATCTGAGTTAGTTCTTTTGTCAACAGTCAAGTCACAGGTAACAGCACTGACAAATAGTGAGAGAATGGCTGTTCTACATAATGGCCCAGACTGAAATATTGATAATGTCTTAAGTGATTTATTGGCCGGCTATGTGTGTGCTGCTTGTTAAGATATTCACACAGCAAACAAACAAGCAGAGGGCCTTTAAAGGCGTTCTCATTGACAGCAGTAGCCTCTGGATGTTTTGCCAGCTTGTCAGGGATGAAGGCAGCCGGAATGCTAACAAGACTGAAATCTCCTGTGATTGCCTTCATTATCTCTCAGATGGCAAACTAAAGATACATCTCAATGAGAGCCTGTTTTTTTTTTTTTTTTTTCTTTCTTTTTTGATGCTGTTGTATATTTGCAAGTGGATTTGGGGTGTGTTTAGCAAAATTCCTAGTCATGGAAACAGATGGAACTGTTCATAGTTCAGTACAAAGGGTAAAAAAGGTAAAAAAAAAAAGTATGTATACTATATACTACTATTATATTTTATCATAAAAGAACATTAATTCCTAATCAAAATGTCACATTTTTAAAGGTCTAATTAGGTGTGCTTTTACTGATTTTTCAATGTTATTCACCAGCGAATCTGACGAGGATCACAGCCATCTGACACATTCACACTGTCCCATTGGATAGGCTATGTAGCTTTTGATATTGCTAATCAATCAAATTGATCAGTTGTAACAAGCCAGGCCTCAGTAACCAAACTGCTGCTTGCTGTCTCCAAGGCTCTTGTAGCTCCATTAATGGACAAAGTGCCATGAGTGCTCATTTACAGACCCCTAAAGGGCGCCTCATCCATCAGCCGGGTGAAGTGGACGGCCCCTGGGCGCAGCACTTGGATCCTACGGCCAGACCACTGACCGGCCGGCGTGAGGTCAAACAGGCGACCGTCACGCGGGGGCCTCGCCCTGTCCTGCGGCAGGCAGGCAGCCCACTCCTAGATCACTCAGGCAGCTCCCCGAGGGCAAGGTGGATTTATAAAAGAGCAGGATGGAGCCTGGACAATTAAAGCCCTCTGCGTACTGAAGGTCAAGCTAACTGGTTTCAGCCTGACCAGTCTTAGCAAGCGTCTCTCACACACACACACACACACACACACACAGGCACGCACGCACGCACGCACGCACGCACGCACGCACGCACGCACGCACGCACGCACGCACGCACGCACGCACGCACACACACACACACACACACACACACACACACACACACACACACACACACACACACACACACACACACACACACACACACACACACACACACACACACACACACAGATGCTGAAGACAACGTTGAGCATGTTTGGAGATGTCGTGCCCTGGCTTGCGAGTTCATCCCAGTGGGCTTGTGTTGCACTCAGTCAGCACAGCTGTGGCCTTGCTGGTATCTTTGAACAAATCAAAAATGTTCAATATTTAGGCCATTTATTGTAGATCTGGTTTGCCTTTTTTTAAAATGTCTGGTTTTTTTTCAGCCATGAAATAAATTGCCCTCTGACAGTGGAACACATATGACTGGAGCATATTATGCTGCAAATGGGGCTTTGATATGTTTTTCCTATGAAAGGGTTATTATGGTCTCGTCCTGCTCTCGGTCTGAGCCTCCATCATTCGTTTTAAATGAGCAGAGATGGCGCGAGAGAGAGTGGCTACCAAGGAGCATTACTCTTGCTACATCTAATCAAATCAAAAAACAGCAGAAACTGATTTCTTATCTTTTTAGGACGCTGCATCTCGCTGCTTCCAGAGCGCATGCTGGGGGAAGCATTACGAATCATTTGATTACTCGGAGGAGAAAAAAGAGAGAGAGGGGGGGGGAGGAAAAATCACAGGGTAGAGACAGAACAGTCCAGCCTCTGCCTCAGGAGCCCCTGCATTGCACATAGAAATCAAATTATTGGTTGCCGCTTGTGTATTTGTTTTAAGATTTTGAAATTATTAACGAGGCTAAAATGCTGTTAGAGGCGTGGGATGGGATTACGCGGAGCATTAAAAGTTCTCTGGGTTTAGAACAGTGGAGAGGAGAAAGGACCGGACCCCTACTTTATATGTGAGATCACTTAGTTAGATGCTTTTCTTTTTTCATGGGAGTCAAGTGAAGACATCACATCATGTGAGTGTGTGTGTGTGTGTGTGTGTGTCTGTGTGTGTGTGTGTGTGTGTGAGTGTGTGTGTGTGTGTGCGTTTGTGTGTGTGCGCACGTGTGCGTGCCTGCATGCGTTTGTGTGCAGTGTGTGCATGTATATCATGTCCAATATGTGTGTGTGTGTGTGTGTGTGTGTTTGTTTGTGTGTGCGCGTTTGTGTGCATGTGTGTTTGTGTGCATGTGCATGTATAGCATGTACAGTATGTGTGTATGTGTCCGTGTGTGTGTGTGTGTGTGTGTGTGTGCTTAAATCCATTTGTGATTGCACCGCAGTATGTAATGTGGAGAACGCAGCCATTTGCTCCATAGCCCTGGGGGTGCAGCTGACTGACAGATGTTTGTCATGTCTGAAACAGCTGATCAGACGAGGACAGTTGGCCCATAAACAGTATGCGGTGATCTCTAACCTCTCCTGCGGCAAGCCGTGCCCGTATGGGCCTAACTACCGGACAGAGAGCCGTCAGCTCAGGGCAGCACAGGCATTAACCTCCTGCACCGGGCCCCTCTTGCAGTTATTACTGTACATATTGCATTAGGCCTGCCTGTTGAGACAGAATCGGACAGACTCAGCGAGACTCAGTTTGTGTATTAATTCCGTCATTAGTAGAAACCTGCCGTCCACTATAGGCTGTAGAATGGAGTGGGCTGGGGATGGGGGGAGAGGGAGGGGACGGGGGGGTGACAGGAGGTAGCGGTGCATTGGTGGCAGGGACTTAGGGACATCCCTGCGTAATAACCTTCTGCTAATCCATTTTCAACAGCCCTCGTGCTAATCATATTCACGAGGGAGCGTCAAAAGGTGGGCTGCGCTCCAGCATCAGACCCCCTTGTCAATCGAAGGGGGGTAATTAACTCTCATCCAGTCTCATTAGTTTGGAGAGCTCTCATCCCACGCAGCGCTAAAGTGGCCGCATGATTGCCACACTTGGTTCTGTGTCCCATTGTGGTGATAAAGGATTCCAATCAAGTCTATAGAATTTGGACGCAGTCATGTGCCAATGCGTCGCAGTCGCAGCTTTGCCTGTTGTTGCTGTTTTTTTTTTTATGGCACACCACACCAGCCACGTTGAATGCATGTTTTGCTAAACAATAGGTCATCCTCACCTGCTGTGACTGCTCTCTCTCTCTCCGTGGCATCGAAATCACCACTTGCGGTCGCAGGCAGGCGCTTACCAAATATAGACGTCACCTTGGGCTCGCACTTCAAAGAGCAGCCGGTCTGTTTGTCTTGGCCTTTGAAGATGTGCTGCGTGCCAGCGTACAAGTCTGCGAACACCTCCAGAACATTCACGAGTCTGTGCCAAGTCAAGAATGGATTACATAAACTCCACTTTTTATTGTGCTTCTGCCCAAGCGGCCCCTCGGATGGCTCAACCATGCCATGCAATAAGCTGAGCATTAAAAAGAATATGAAACCTTAAAAAGACAATGCTCACCATGGGAGAAGAAAGGAGAGAGAGAGGGGAAAGACAGAGAGAAGAGGGGCTGGGAGGACGGACAAACAGATGCAAATGCAGATCGTCAGACATAAAACAGACACTTATGGGCCCGTGCTGGTGTAGTCGCACTCACGGTGGGTCTGAGATGCTGTAAACTTGTGCAAATGGCTCTGGGCCGCTGTGCTGCTATTCCCCAGACTGGACACCGTAAAAGGAGGGCATTGATTTCTATCCGATCCTGTGGAAGAACCACAGACATGGACAGATGGGAGGGCAGAGCGAGAGAGGAGCTTGGCAAACGAAGGGAGGAGGGAGAGGATGGAGGAGAGGAGAGAGAGGGAGAGGAGGAAGGAGAGGGGAGAGAGGGAGGAGAGGGCGAAAGACGATGTATCCTTCACTGGAGCACGCTCAGGGACGTGTTAGCAGAGTGGCCTATCGACGGCACCGTTGAGGATCTGCTGATCTGACCGAGTGACTGGCAGCGAGGCGTCATCAGTGGGCTGATCTCCCTGCTATCTTCCCTCCGTACACTCTCCCTCTCTCTCTCTCTCCCTTTTTCTCTCTCTATTTCTCTCTCTCTCTATCACTAAATCTCCTGCATCTTTCATTATTTCTTTCACTCTCTTCCTTGATTATCTGCCTTCCTCTCACACCAGACTTACACACTTCCTCCATCCCTCAACACCTGGGGAGGAGCAGGGAGAGAGGAGAGAGGAGGGAGGGGACCCACCATGGACACTGAGAGGCCGTTGGCTGAGGCTCTCGCAGCATTAAATGATCTGCTAGGAGTTTGCACGTCTTTACACACTCAAGCCGGTTTAAATGCATCATTGAAATCGCCCCGGTGAGATTCCTGTCTCTTGCCGTGAGATGGGAAGATGAGCGCACAAAAGGAGGCCCTGCTAATGTTTCCAAAGCCATTTGGAGATTTTCTCATTTAAAGGGATT
Organism: Sardina pilchardus; assembly: GCF_963854185.1. Taxonomy (NCBI): domain Eukaryota; kingdom Metazoa; phylum Chordata; class Actinopteri; order Clupeiformes; family Clupeidae; genus Sardina; species Sardina pilchardus. Next base: position 6,624,604 of record NC_085012.1, read on the forward strand.
TGGCGTGCAGCTGGAAGAATGCCTCGCAGTGGGACAGCCACACAGGATGAAGTCAGGCGTGTTTGAATCAAGAGACATTTTGTGAGGTGTCATTTTTCAGGCTGTATTTACCCCCACACCACCACCACCACCTCCACCACCACCACCACCACCACCACCACCACCACCATCTCTGTCCCCATTCTCTGTCTTTGTCTGAGCTTTTACATTCAGAACCACTCTCCCATTCATGCGGATGGGGATGGGAGCAATTTGCAGGTACTGAGTGGGTGTTGGAATGGCAGTGTTGGTGTTCAGGTATTCAGACACACACAGAAGGAGGGGTGGTGGAGGCTTATAGTGGGTGGACATTACAGTTTTTCACAATTGCTAGAACACCTTTTTCAGAACTCTTTACCTTTTTCTCAAAACTGTGAACACAAAACTCATTTCTCAAACTACATTCTCGAAACCCTTCAATCTTGTTGCAAAACTGAACAATCACCTCAAAACACTTTTAACTTTGCTCAAAACTAACTAATGGTCTCAAATCATTGAACACATCAGGCAAAATTACACTCCTGCAGAGCAGTGATAAGACAATACACCAAACAATGGAAGACACAGTTTTCAGGGCAGGGTTTATGGCTCCTGGAGGAATTGTATTCATTCTAATTTGAAAAATAAAATATCACAATGAAAATAAAGAATAAGGACTTATATCACTCTCTACTCATATCCTCTAGCCTATATGAAGATATAAATCAATAGTTTTGTAAGTGAACAGAAAGACAGACTGATACTGTACTGAATATGATTTGTACTGTGATGCCACAGACTCTGATTGTACTGTAAGTATGCAATACTGTAATATTGTATTGTGCCTAAATTTAGACTTACTTGGACATCCTGATAACTCAGCTCTTTCACTCTCTCAGAGTTGAGCTCAAAGGGTAGTAAGTGTGTAGCAGTGGATGTTCAGTGATTACTGTACTGTATGATAATGGACATTTACGCTATTTCTCTTCTGTAGTCTGAATCTTTGGATTATTGACGCCACAGAGAAACCACTGATGTTGGGTTTGACCATGAAGTCCTGCTTCTCTCATTGGCATTCCATGAACCAGAACATGGTCAATGATTGTTGCCCAAATATCATCATTTACAGTATTGCAACTCTTGGGACTCTGTCTTTCTCTTCATCCTCTTCCTCCTACCTGCACCCTCCTCTTCCTTGTACCCCACTTCTACTGTAACACACACTTGTTGTCCCCTGCGTCTCTGTCAACTCTGAACTGACTTATATTGGTTGTCACATCATTAGACAGAAGTGTTATCAATTTTGAGTGGTAGTGTTCAAATGGAGACAACTGTGCACTAATTGTGTTCAACTTCTGCATTGTTTGGTTATCAATATAATTAAGAAGTGCATCAGAATGCACAATGTGTTCACAGTTTTGCAAAAAGGGTTAATGAGTTTGGTAAAATGGGTGAAATGGGTGAAAGTAGTCTATGGTTTTGCCAAAAAAGGGAGCAATTCAATAAATGTGTTCAGACATTTGAGAATTTGATTCAGAGAATGGGGTTTAGTGTTTGAGCAACTGTGAAAAACTGTAGTGTGTGTGTGGGAGTGTGTGTGTGTGTGTGTGGGGGGGGGGGGGGGGCTCCAGGGCAGGTATGCCAAGGCCACCTGGAGAGATGGAGGAGGCAATGGAGGGGGGGACCTGTGGCCCACTCTGCTCAGGTCTCAGGTATCCACCTCACTTTGGCAAAACTGCTCAACTTCTCAAAGCTTGGAGCATATGTGACCACAAGGCCAGGTAGAGCAATGAGAGAGAGAGAGAGAGAGAGAGAGAGAAAGAGTGAGGGTGGGAGGGATAGAGAGAGAGATAACGAGAGAGAGAGGGGGGGAGGAGGGATAGAGAGAGAGATACAGAGGGGGAGGAGGGATAGAGAGAGAGATAAAGAGAGAGACAGAGAGAAAGAGAGAGGGGGGGAGGAGGGATAGAGAGAGAGATAACGAGAGAGAGAGAGGGGGGAGGAGGGATAGAGAGAGAGATAAAGAGAGAGACAGAGAGAAAGAGAGAGGGGGGGAGGAGGGATAGAGAGAGATATAAAGAGAGAGACAGAGAGAAAGAGAGAGGGGGAGGGAGGGACAGAGAGAGAGATGGTGTATGGGTTATGGAGTAGAATAAACATATTGTGAGTGAAGAGCAAGGGGACAGGGTGGGGTGCACGAGGGTCCAAATCACCTGCAGCTGGTAGGACTCAGCTTTCCCTTGACCCCCTCGAGCCCAGTCGTGAGAATATCTGTGTGAGTGTGTGTGTGTGTGCGTGTGTGTGTGCGTGCGTGTGTGTATGAGTGTGTGTGCGTGTATGTGTGTGTGTGTGTGTATGCATGCATGTGTGTGTGAGCATGTATGGGTGTGAGCATGTGTGGGTGTATGTGTGTGTGTGCACGTGTGTGTGTGTGTGTGTGTGTGTGTGAGCGCATTCACATGCTGGGAGAGAGTGTCTCCCACACATCTGGCCAGGCCATGCGTGAGCAGAGAAAGAGTGACTAATGCAATCAGCAGCTCATTTTCTGCTCGGCGCGCTGATGGGGCGGCCTGACCACAGCACGGAGCCGCACGCACGCCCGGCCCGGCCCGCCGCACCCGCCGCGGAGAGACGTCGAGCGCACACACACACACACACACACACACACACGTCATTTCACACACCCCGCCCCGGCAACATGGACATCGAGCTCCGCAGCTCTAAATGTTTTAGTTCTTTCATTGGTCATTTTGTTAGTCAAAGGGATTTGGCAACATGTCTGATAAACAATTTTGTGTGTGTGTGTGTGTGTGTGTGTGTGTGTGTGTGTGTGTGTGTGTGTGTGTGTGTGTGGACATTCATCCAGAGTAAGTGAGCGCACAGTTGGGCTCTTGTGTAGACAGAGAGACTGGAGCGATGGTCCACCTGATCACAACCACAAACCAATGCAGCATGTTGTGTTCTTATAGTTTTGGCTAAGTATGGGGTGTTAATTACAGTCTTGCCCAGGTATACAGAAACTGAAGGAGTAGCAGCCATATATACACAAAACCTCCCACACCGGACTGCGTAATTGGTTCCAGAATTTCTAAATGAATCCTTTGGTGAAGAGTTGTTTTAAAATATTTTTCCTCGAGAGAAACCCAATAGCAATGATTATTATGTTGTTGTGACAGTGTAATTGCAGCAGTAAACACAGCATTTCTCAGAGGGTCATAGCATGAACAGAGACAAATGGCTGTTTAGTGTTTGGGACTAGCAGGGAATAACATGCCAGCAATATTTTCATTCACTTTTGCCTTAGGTGTTAAATTAAACAATGTGAATCAAAAGGCTTACAAAAGAAAACAGACATTTTTACATGTTCACACACACACACACACACACACACACACACACACACTACCCATACACACACACACACACACACACATTACCCATACACACACACACACACTACCCATACACACACACACACACACTGTCCACACACACACACACACACAGGACGATGGGTTTATGAATGGCTGGCCAGCACTCCAGAGACGTGTCCCTTTCCTCCAGTAATTCAATGAAGGCTGTCGTCCTGGCACGGGCCAGGGGGGGAAACAGATGTGCAGTGATAAGCGCGGCATCACACAGACACACACACACACACACACACACACACACACACACACGGCAGCAGGACATGTGCTGCTCTCAGGCCCAGCGTCCAGCTGCTTCCGCCCTCCATTCAGCACCCTGGAACAATCCCTTCACCACCACCACCACCACCACCACCACCACCACCCTCCGGCCTCCGCCGCTCCTCCACCCACATCGGACCACATCGCGCCGGCACTGTGGCCCTTCTGTTGTTATGCTAGCGGTGGAATAACAGTGATGTAAATCACGGGTGTTTGTTTGGAGCTGGCCCCTTACACCTCTTGCAATCCACGGCTGAGGTTTTTTTTTGGTGTGTGTGTAACACTCAGTGTGAGGAGGTGTGTGAGTCATCTTGGGACAGATCGCGTAAACAGAAAAAAAGGGGAAGAATCTTGTCCTGTTGACACGTGCATTGAGCTGTCCAAGTGAGTGTTAGTCTGGACTGTAATACAGTTGTCTCTCACAGAAAATGAAGTCTATCCTTGACGTCTACCAGTGAATAAATATCTGTTTCCAGCACAAGCTGCATGAAGAATGCAACAGAGAGGGAATGCATAAAAATGAAGTGCTGTGTTACAGACAGTGAAATGTTGTTGGTTGCCTATAAAAACGGATATGGAAATGGGGATATGGAGATTGTTTTCCTGCTGGTGGACAATTGGACTGAGTCACTGTGAGTGGACTTATGTGAGGGACATGTTATTGTCCATAGTCACATCACCATGATTGAAAACAAGGGTGGATGAGATCATTCCATGGACCACGAAAACAAGAGCATGTTGAGCAAATAGCATTGCAGCGAAGCAAAATTATTATTTTTTTTGCTCAATTCAGAAACGTTTTCATTGATAAGATGTCCATCAGAGCCTTAGAATATCATTTCTAGAGAAATGTGTCTATTAGTTCAGGCTTTATATGGCACTGCTGAGATCTTCAATCTTATCAGCCTCTTACATTTATTCCCATAAAATTATGTAGATTTTTACAAATACTTACAGAGTATATCATTGCCATTTTTGCCAATGTATTCTGTTTTCAGCACAAGGCTCAGAAACTTTACTTGTTGGGAGAGAAATATTCCCAAGGAAAAATTCATGAATTCATAACCTGGGCGGGTATATTTCAGCCCTGATCTATTGCGCTCAGATAAGGATTCAAAGGTGAACAGGACTAGAGGACATCTTCAAAGCACGGAGGACATCATGGGAAAGCCAATGAGCTCAAAGCCCCCCTTTCACTGCTGTCTCCCCCCCCAGCCCCCCAGCCCCCCTACCACTACCACCTCTCTTGCGTCGTTAGAAAGCATTTCATGTGCTGGAGCTGTCACAGACATCAGGTGCCATGGAGCCCCATCGCCATTAAGTTGATTTACTCCGCTGGGGGAAATGCGGTTAAATTCCCCCCAAAATCTCCAGCGTTAGCACTATCCGGCCCTGCGTGTTAAACCGTGCCTAGATTCAACAAAGAGCTCCCTGGGTTTCCATAACCATGGATGGATGAAAAGCATCTTCTAGTGAAAAATGTGTCTTCGAGATCAAGAAAATGTCTGCTGTAGCACAAAACATTAAAAACGCCATGCAAGGCGTTGAATTTGTCTTTTGCTGAAACCAGCGCAAGATGTATTTTCTATAAATGTATGGCCACAGACTGATTTAATATCAAAACCTTTATTTCAATTTGGCTTCACGTCAACGAATGTTCATTGTCTCACCGGAGATTTTTTTTCAGTGGGTCCAGTGAAAGTGGAGTGGAGCGAGATAAGGTACAAAGGGCAGCACCGGCACAAAGAGGCAGCACAGAGCTGAAAAGACAAGACAAGAAGCCAATCAAAGACGCGTCAGCCTCTGCAGGAGATGACAGAGCAGGAATTCCTGAAAGTGATAGGGCTCCCTTTGAACTGACGCTTTGCCAGTAACCCACGGCCGCTCCGCACAGCCACTGAACTTTAACATGAGACTCACACGTCCACCATCCATCACGACGAGGGAGACAGTCAAAGGAGAGAGGCCCAGACACAGAGGCCAGTCGTGGCCAGCAGCGGGAGACAACACCGGCACACCACGTCAACACCACGGGGGACTGTTTACTGATGAGTCAGTGTTTGGACAGAGAGAGAGAGGACGATGATGCACTTTGGTTGTTAAATGGCTTGTTCGGTATGACCTTCCAATGTAAGGTTACACGACCCCTTTTTTCTTAAATGAAAGTGAATGAGCCACACAACACGAGCCGCAGTGAAATGAACAGGGCTCATGAAAACCGACTCAGTGAAAAGGGAAGAAAATAGTAGTTTAATAAATAACTGAAATATGTGAGACGCGTTCACATAATATATATATTTTTTTTCAACACAGTGTTTAGTGGGCTTTTAGCCAGCTGTCATTATGTGAAATGAATGGAGAGCTGGTCGTGAGAGGGAGGTGTTAGCCAGCATGTGATTGGTGGTTTGATTGGTGCAGTCAAAATGTTGGCCTTAGCTGTTACATTAACATGTCAACACTGAAGCGGAGTAGCAGCAGACTATCGGCAGTTCAATACAGTACTCATTTCCAGCACTGCAGGAAAACGTGGAAATGCATTAAATAGTTATTGAACAATTCCCTTGGTTAATGTAATATGGATGTCACAGAGCCTCTAATTGGCCCCTAATTAATGCTATTACTTTTTTATATATATATCAACAGGGGTATACCATTTCCTTTTATTTTTTAACATATCAACCTGATCTTTTCTCTCCCGCTCTCATTTTCTCTCTCACACACACACAAGCACTCTCTTTGTGTGTGTACGTGTGTGTGTGTGTGTGTGTGTGTGTGTGTGTGTGTGTGTGTCTTGGCATACATGTCAGCACTCCAACAGCTGTGCTGCTCTTCAGCGTACGTCAGTGTCTGGCTGGAGGCCGACGCTTCAGCTCCTCCAGGCCTCGCTCTCCCATGACAGAAATAGAGAGCGCCGGCTCTTTCCAGCGTGGACAGGCAGACGAGCTCCAGCGGAGGGACACTTCATTCGCGCCTCGGCCAGACTCGAAAAAAGAAACGAGACGACATCCCACACAGACATCCATGTTAAGGTCATGGAACAGCTCCTTTCCACCCTTGGCTTCCCGCCTCCAAAAATGCTATAACGCTCCAGCAGAGGAATGCGTTTGGCTGGGGAAGCCTTTGTGTTGGATCTGACAGTGAGAAGCAGTGGGTTATGGAGAGGCACAGAATGGGGGATTTTCATCTCGTGTTTGATGTTAACGACTGAGTGATGACTCTTTTTGCCAGGCTGAGGGTGGTTGTTTATTGCGTAACCCTTCTTACTCCAACTGTTATCCACACTCAAGCTGAACCATGAACAAACACATCGCCTAAGCTACTACACAAGTTGGCACAGAGCACTGTCAGTCAGTGTGAACTGAGGACATTTCAAAACACAAAGGAGATACAACCTGAGACATTGTGTGTCCACGCTCTGTTTACGTTGGCAGGCATAGTTTCCATTCCATATGCATGCCCGTGCACGATGGTCCAGATGCTCTGCAAGGCAGCGCTAAAGGTAGCGTCTGAGCCAGATAAACACTCTTGAGTGAGGTGTTAACCTGGCCACCTCTGCCTGCTTCTCCGATTACCTCCCCTTTCCCCTCCCCTCGTTTATCTGCGCAAAATAGCCTGGAGTTTTACTACCCAGGTGAGAAAGGTTAAGAGTGTGGTGAGCAAATGCGCACCTTCGGGCCCAGCCTGTCAGCCTGTCAGCGCTCCGGAGGGGTGACGGCTGCCCGGCTGAACTTCAGCTCACCCGCAACACACGGCGTACGGCGTGACGTGAAGGACATACAGAACGAGGATGTGACGTGTCCAGGCTTTATTGTGCATGTACGCTAACATGCGAGTAATCTTGCCCTCTGAAAAGAGCATCTATAATTGCATCTGCACCTGCAAACCTGTTTGAGACGGGGAGAACTGGAGATGAGGAGTGGGGTGGCAATAAAAAATAACCCGGAGGTGTATGTGCGCGTCGTGTGTGTGCATGTGTGGAGGAGGGGAGGGGCAGGAGGGTCGCCAGCAATATTACGGGGAAGTGTGTGAAAATTAAACAAAATGGGAGTTTTGTGCAGTAGAGCATACTGATGCGTGTAGCTCATCTTGACTTTCCGAGTTCTCTACACGGCATGCTCATTTTCTGAGGGAGAGCATTAGCTTTAAATCCCCCACAGCTTCATTCTACTTGTGTTTGGAATATATTTCCAGCACACTGCTTTGAAAATTGTCACCTGAGAAACCTACAGAGAGAGAGAGAGAGAGAGAGGGAGGGAGAGAGATTGGGAGAAAAAGATGAGAGATGGATTCAAAATTGACGAAAGTAAGAGGAGGCATCCCTTGATATGTTTGCTCTCTCTCGCTGGTGACCACTTGGGGATAAATGACCATCTCTTCAGGCACAATTACTGACCCTCTCATCCGTCATGAAATTACAGACAATTATTAGCTGAGGGATGTGAGGGGGGGGTGAGGGGGGTGTCTGCTGACTGAGGAGCACGGGAGAGGAAGGGAGCGGAGCGCAGGGGGCTGCGAGTGGGGAGCCAAGAAGAAAGAGGGACCTGAAGAGGGTGGAAAAGCACCCAGGCAAACCAAGGCCAGCAGGGAGGAAACTCCATTAATATTTTACCATAGGCATTATAAAAATAAAATAAAAAAGTACAGTGAAGTACCAGAAGAAAAAAAGTCAAATATTGTTCAACAAACATTTCATAAAATTAAAGAGCCCACCGAAAAAAAAAGAGGGGAAAAAAATCCCCTCCAGATTGAAAATGCTCTTTGAAGGTGTGTAGCAGCTCCGTTGGCAGCACAGTGTGGGGGAATAGCGTGTTTTTAAAGCGCTTTTCTTTTCTGCTTACTAAACACTTTGGTAGTGCATGTTTTAAAGATGTGTGCTGGGGAGTAATCGGTGGGGGTGGAGTCCCCACCCACCCACACACACACATACTCACTCACTCACGCTCGTTGGCTTCCAACCTCATGTATGCACATCTGGCTCCCAAACACACCACCACAGTACCATGTGCTACATACGATGGATATCATTTCAAATAAACACAATATATAAATTGGATCTGGATCCCGATAAATATGGAACATTCTTAATACGTATGAATGTATGTATGGTGAAGTCAGAGGACATTGAGTGGAAACAAATCTATTTTTTAAATCCCAAGAATCAGTCTTACAGTGCACAACTTGGAACATTTCTCATAAGGATATGGTTTGGCAAATTATTTTAGAGGCATTTGTTATTATATCTGTATAGCCTACTGCCCAATAGCAGTGAATAAATTAAAATGTCTGACAATGCAAGTTAAAAAAAATCAGTCATCTGAGTCAGTCTCATGGCTGTAAAAAGCCCATTCAATCACTGCATTCAAACCAGATGAAATAACTGTAGCCAATGCCAAATCCTATACCCCATCTATCTCTGTTGATGCAGTCATTGCCATTACACAAGGCTATGCTAACAAGCCAGCCACACAAGAATCCATGGATCCACGATGAGTTTGCCTGCTACCTAGCCAGGCTATCGAAACTAAATTAAACTCTTCCCAGATATTTTTGGGAGTTCAGCAAATAAAGATGTTGGACCAATCGTGCCACTACAAAGCTGTGTAAGTATTTATCTGTTTGGCATGTTTTATCGCCTTGGTTTTTCAAAGGTTAGCGAGAAATAGACTCTGCTATCCTATAACATGGTTATTGTAACAAACGTTTGGTGTGACTTACGAGTTGTCTGTAAGGCTGCTAGCTTTTATCAGCTAGCATAACAAACATGGTGGCACCCATTGCCTCCTATTGTGAACAACATACCTGCTCTCCAGATAACCTATGGGGGAGGTCATGGAGGGTTTGTCCACTATTATACACTCCATGCACAACAGAAAAGTAGTGGACAAATGTAATTTTTCTTCATTTATGTATTGTTCAAAAGTTATCCATGAGCACCTCCACAGTACGCTAACACGTCTTACAATCCGTAAGGTGTAGGCCTAAGGGGTTTTAGAAAAGAAAGTCATAATTTTAGTCACTCTTCATTACAACATGCAAAAGCCCCCAGTCATGTAGTCCTATATTCTTTTTTTCTACACCATGTTCTCTGAAGAGAATTGTCCTATCAACCTTTATGGATAGATGTAACATGCAATTGGGGGTAATTTGTTGTAGTAAATGTGGACTGTACACATTATTGGTGACCCCTCCATTCTTTGTAATGTGATAGAAACTATTTGTTTATTAAGTAATTTCCCCCCCTGATCAAAAACAACCATGGAAATGACAGGAGTTGCACATATCCTTTGGAAATCTGTCCCGTAGCCTCTGTATCAGTGAAGTGGCCTGCCCAGATAGAGAGGTAAAGGTCAGCTTCATAGTGATGAGGCCAGGCAGTGAGATGGAGGCAGTGTATCATGCAATTTGTATTTCAGGACTTATGAAAAGGACCAGCCCCGTTACAAATGAATTACTGAACCCTGTGAACCCTCCGCTTGAGGACCTGTTTTGGCGTTCTAAACAGCCATACACACGCAGGGCTCTGCTGAATCACTCAGGAACACGAGCACCATCATTTTGAAGTAGCATTTTTCAGCAGCAATGAGACCAGGTAATCATTTATTGCTTCTGGACAGTGAGGATGAGAGCTTGAAACCACAGGAAAATGAAATGGTGGTCTGATCTGTGACTGTAATGTTATTCCAAAGCGTATACACCTCTTGCGCTGCATTAAGCGCAAAATGCAGGTTCTGTTCGCCATATTTTTAGAATCTCAGATCTGTAGGTGCATATACTCATGTTTATTTTCTATTACTCTGAATATATTACTGGGTGACATTAATTCATTTTGTTGATTTTAATTTGTTGATATATGACAGATTTATTCAAGAGTATTGTTGCTACACAATATCCTGCCAGTTGTTGTTGTATACCGGAAATAACCATTGAATGAATTTGAAAACGTATTGAGAAGTTTAAAAATGACATCAATACCAAATATTGGATAATACCTTTGGCATGTGTCTGAGTAAACTTGAAACCCTCAGCAACATACCCAAACCTCTCAAATGAAAAGTAGCGTTGTCATGGGGGAAACGAGGCTAAGACAATATGCAGTGCATTAGCAAAGATGCAAAGAAGGAGGCTGCAGCCCATTAGCGGTTAACAACGCTAGCTGATTTTCAGATGGCACTGATAGCCATTACTGTAATCTGCTCTGGTCCAGGCCAGCTCTTTCCCCAATGACAGAGGCTTCCGGCTCTGACGTTTGATCAATAATGCAAAAGCCTCCCCAAACTCCCTTGCTTGTGGTTTCATTTAGAAAGGGCCCTTCAAACTAATGATGCAGGTTAATTGGCTTGTCATCGTTTGGGAGTTCACAGGAGGAAGAGCACAGACCCTTAAAAGGTTTGCTCCTTGGGACTTTCGGTTTATGGCTGGGTTGTTTGTTCTTTTTTTCACCCTGCTCGTTGGCTGCCCACCAGACTGCATAAGTCAGGGTCTTTTTTTCCCTCCTGCGTTCCTCCTTTGAAGAAGGTTGGTTGTAAAACAGTGGGCAAAACCTCAAGAAGAAAATGGCACCCTGTGTGTTAAGGCCAGTCTGCAGGGCAGTGGGGTAGCTTTATTGGATTCTCTATTTGACCCCACCGTCCCGCTCCAAAACATAATTTCTTGAAAACATTCCTCTATTATTGAACACACTCTCTGTGACTTAAAATCTGTTGACTTAGAAAGTTGTGGTCCCTGTTCCCAGTGGTAACACATCCAACCCAATTGATTACCATGACCTGGATAATTAACCTGAGAAGTGACCACTGCATGTTTGCCATTCGTAACCGTCTGTTTCAGGAAGCCATTACTGTGGCACAGTGATGCATCATGCTGAATAAGTCATGAGGTGGGCTGGTGAAGGCCCCGCCCCTTCCTCCCTGTCCCCGACACATCCCCTGCACATTAAAGGACAAATGACTTCTGGCCCTCGCCAGGAGGAGGAGGAGGAGGGCAGAGGCCCACTGTGTTAACATGTCTACTGGGACTGCCAAGGGTATCCAACAGGGAGACCTCCAACATCCTGGGGAGAATTTGGCTAGTCTGTGAAGGCTGTGGCGCAAATGAGGAGTTCATGTTAGACAAAGCTGTTTAATTAGATAGATCCCTCAGAGAGATACCAGGGTGGCCTTAAATTATTTGTGTGCACGTGTCTGTGCATATCTGTGTGTCTGCAGGGACAAATTGATGTATTTACTCTGCTTTTAATATTTAAGTAAGGGCAGAGCTACAGGGTTCTCTCTCGCTCTAAACTGATCATTTGAGTTCTTCAGCTTCCCTTACATGATACATGTCTAATTTATTATATATAAACAAGAAGAAACATGACCACTTCGAACAACTGGATCTGATTTGAGTTCATGAAAAAAAAAAGAGGGAAGCCTCTCAAAAGTGGAGAGATGCTACACTGAGGAGGATGTGAAGCTAAACAGATGACTTGTGTCAGTTTTGCTACTTAACCCAATAGGAATGTGCTCGGAGAGGCTGTGGGGCCTGAGTGAGCTCGTTAGCTGATTTTGCTGGATGATAGTCCCTGGCCTTAAAAGACAGGAGAGGATGCCTCAGGCTCTTGTCTCTGACCACATTTATCAGTGGAACATAGGGGGATGGTGGAACACAGAAAGAAAGAGAGAGAGAGAGAGAAAGAAAGAAAGAAAAAGAGGGAGGGGGTTATGAGAGATGGAAATGGGAAAATATCATGTTGGCATTTAAAGAGACTTTGAATGGGGGTATGTTGGTCTCATTCTGAGGGGAAAATCTGTCAGATGTTTAAACGGCATCTTCGAGGCTGACAGTTTCCTGTGCATCAGAGGGGACTTTGCAATGACTGATGTTTTACAGCATATCCTGTCTCTCCTTCATTAAGGGACACATGCCACACTAACCAGTGATGAATGGAGAACAGGCAGGCAAACTGCCCTGAAGAACATTTCCAAACCATCTGAAGGTTGTTTTGCAGAAGAAGTAATAAAAAGGGATCCATTAAAACGCCAAGTATTTAGTAATGTTCTGAGGACTTTGACAACATGTGAAGGAAACACATACTGTATGCATGCACATTTTCTTCAAAACATGAATGGCCAACTGATCCACAGTAACTAACGGCACCCTGCCATGTTAGTGCACAGTCTGTGCTCTTCTGCTTTAGCAGACTTTGTGGAACGTGCCAGAAGGACAATACCAGGCAATCAATGACTAAATGAACGGCTGTGATGGAAGACACAGTGCTCCTTTCTTCCTTTTATCACCGCTCTCCATGAGAGCGACTTGGCTCGTACAGTTTCTTCCAAACAAGTCTCAGTCAGGCTTGAAATATGTTCGTCAAAACTGGCCCTGTGCTGATGTCTCCAGGACTGAAAGAACACCATGTTGGCTGCCAGACACCTGTGCTGAAGTCAGAATCTGTGTCAGGACAAACGAGAGAGGAGAAGAGGGGGCTTTGGCACCCATTTAAACAGACATCCCATGGATTGCTGGGTATATCAAGGAACACTGAGCATTTTCTAAATTAAATGGAATGCAAATGACTGTTGTATACTCCCCCCCCCCCCCCCCCCACACACACACACACAAAATCTTTTCAAAAAGCCGAGGCACATAGAGAGAGACAGAGAGAGACAGAGAGGGAGAGATAGGGAGAGAGAGAAATAGAAATAGAAAGAGAGAGACACACACAAACAAACACATACACATGCAAATAGGATAATGTCTGTTGGCATTTGAGTGCCTTGGCCAGATGGAGATGAATGCTCTTTCTCCCCCGTAGGCTTTTATTTGCTGCGAAGGTGCCGTGCCACATGTGTGTGCAAATCAATCAGCCCTTGTTTCTGATCACTCCCACTTAGATCAGACTGCAAATAAATGCCCGTTTCCTTTACGGAGGAGAGATCAATAGGTGGAGAAGGTGAACGTCCCTCGGATTGCAGCCCAGAGGGGAGAGCGCGCCGCTCCTCTTTAGAGTAAACGGGTTGCTCTTTTCTTTAAAGTGATTTGTCATCCATCAGGTCACTGCCAGATGCAGAATGCGGGTCATTTTTTTTTTTCTCTAAATGTCACTCGATAACCCTTTTTAAAAAAGGGGGGAGAAAGAGCAGGAGAAAAGATGGGGATGTGATGGGGGTGTTTTCTAAACAAATGGTTCAGTGAACAAATGGGAGGAGGGAGAGGATGGGTTATTGTGTATTCACTTTCACTCGCTTTTCACTCACTGTTCACCATTCAAAATGTCTTTTCTTTCACCAGGTATGAATTGTGACATGAATTTTAAAATAACAAAATCTCTCCCTCTCTCTCTCTCTGTGTGTCTCTTGCTCTGTCCAGCTGGCTTTCATTTCCAAGTCCATGTCCATGCTCACATCCTTCAGTAATGATGCTAACCTGTGGCTGTGCTGTGCTGTGGGACCAGAGGAGACACCGCCTACAGAGTGGGCCTGTCCTCAGGCCCCAGAGACCAAAGCCCATCTAGACAAGGCTCTGTTTGAAACGGAAGACAGCTGCCTGCTGCCTCCCTCCCTAAATAGAGAGCTGTATCACTAGACATGACTTTGGATTAAATGCATCTTTTAAAAATGGGCGTAGCACTCTAGAATCTTTGGTTAACACTACGGTATTAACGTTAGCAACGGTTTGACGTTAGCAAAAGCCTGTGATGTCAAACTGAATTAGCTTACGTAAGCTAGCAGGCTAATGGCATAATGGCAATTTGTTTTATGAGCGGCACATATATCAGATCAGATATTATAAATGGTTACAACAATGATAATCGTAAATAGTAAATTGTTTATTTCTCATCTCAAATCTATAAATCTAAGCTAAATAATGTTACACAAATTACATTTCAACAGATTTAGCAGCCATTTACCTATGTCATCTGCCATCTTTCTTTATGTTTCACAGCTGTTTTAGACTTTGCCACAAAGGCTTATGTGTAGGAGGGAGCATGAAGAGTGCATTGATGCTGCCTTCAAAATTGACCATTATTCGGGAAAGACATCTTAAATATTTTGTTTTTGGTTTTGAACTGCGCTTGCTGCCTTGCTTCCCAGTTAGATAGCTTAGAAGGCAGCAGTTTTTGCCGTTTCTAACAGAGCCAAGGTCTCCATTGATGCTGGATTATTACACCATTAATGCCAACAACCTTGCATGGTCATTTGAGAAATAAAAAAAAGTAGATGAGGAAAAAGCATCAGGAATCAGGACCAGAGGTAAAAGGTATTGTTGTACAACCATCAGAGAGATATACTGTAGATAGATAGATACTTTATTGATCCCCAAGGGGAAATTCAAGAGAACAACAACAGGATATTCACAATCACAAGGAACTCCATTGGCCATTGTCACAGTAATGTTTCTCAACTGGATGCTGCGTTACTACTGTTGTTTCATCACATACTGTAGATGTGCAGAGTAGTAAAAGACCGGCATGGGTCTTGGAGTTGAATATTCTTGCATCTGATTTGACTGTTTCATTGTCTAATTGTTGTCTAATTGCAGAATTGGTTTAGCTTGTTAGGCAGTCAAAAAGGAATCAGAAGAAAGAGGAGTCCAAGAAAAATAGATAATTAGCAAACTACGGTTTCCTGCAAATATTGATAGGCTAAAACAACTCTAGTTGTCTTCACTCTGAGCCACTGCACAACGAAGGGTGATGAGGTTACATGTAGCTATAATGCATTATTTTGCTAACCAACTACTATTTTTTTTTTTTCCAGCAAAACATGAACACTCAAAGGCTATTTTTTTACCAAGATTGACTTGACGGAGCTTTCAGCTCTTGATCTGCCATAATTTCAGGTAAAGTATGCCTTTGGTGAATGTTCATGCTAGTTATCCATAAAAGGAGTCCAGATTCTCATTCTTATGCTGGTGAATCATGAATGACTAATGTTCCATCCGAGCCTTTTCACACTGTGTTTATTTTATTATTCATCGGGTGACTATGGCGACCCACCCAAGCGATTCAAAAGGAAGGGTTTAAACTACTTGTTTGATTCAGAAGATTTAGCCCAGTTGTGGGATTGTTTACTATTTTACTGTATTTCTACACCCCCCCCCCTCTTTCTCTCTCTCTCTCTCTCTCTCTCTCTCTCTCTCTCTCTCTCTCTCTCTCTTTCTTTCTCTCTCACACACACACACACTCTCTCTCTCTCACTCACTCACTCACTCACTCACTCACTCACTCACTGAGTAAACAAAGACAAGGATATGTATGGCACTGAGGAGGCCTCTTGGCCTCAGGAATGAGGGATTTTTATGCACTGTGAACCAAGCTCACATCTGGTGAGAGAATCATAGTTTCTGCACTGACTAATCTTGGCAATAAAAGAAAGTTGCTATTTTAGTGTTAATATACTAAAAGGAAAGTCAGATTTAACAATTAATTCTGCCTTCATTCCAATGCTAATAGAAGTTCATTATCTATGGAGAGCCATCTGTGCATGTTTTATGTAAACAATTTCCCTTTATTTGCATTTTACAGTGGTGTGTTGCAACGTGCAGATATAAAAGACATGTCTTGACCATTTTAATATTTCCCTAGTAGTGTGACAATCTGTGATTTTATTTTCATTCCGTGTGTGTGTGTGTGCGCGCAGCGTGCATGCATTTACATCATGTCTCATCATGTAATAATTAACTCTTAAATTGTCTTTATTTTATGTCCCTCTAGAGTATATTGTGTTGTGTATGAGACATGTCGGAGCA
>NC_085012.1:6646039-6653539 GCF_963854185.1 Sardina pilchardus
TTCTAACTTTGAAATGTAGTAACTCTGAAAAACAAAGACCGAAATGAACCACACAGCAACCAACGACTGATGTTTGTTTTAAGGGCAAGTATTTGCTTTGACCCGGTTGCCATGACATTTTGATACTAATACTCTTGGTACGCTATTTGATTTGACAGTTAATAACTGACTTGTCCTCTAACCAATCAGACATCAGACGCTTATTAGTCCTACCATGCTTTTTCCTACTGCAGTGTTCGAGGGGAGAAAAAAAGAGAGAGAGAGAGAGAGAGAGGGGGGGAGGGAGAGAGAGAGAGAGAGAGAGACAGAGAGCCTTCCCTGCAGGAGTTTATAAATAGACATTAGTAAATGAGTCTGCCACTTGCCTTTTGCCGGGTGTTTTGTCATAAACACAGGTCGCCATGGAGATCTCGCCACCGCGACTGATCACAGGCAGGAAAGGGAAGAGGGAATCCCGATCGGACTTTAAGAGTTGTCATAGGCAACAGTATGAACCCACTTCAGACGTGCAGTCATGATCATGGGGTTTCCCCCACACTTGCCATTTTTAACAACTTTCCATTTTACATTGAGCACGTGGGGGCTTGCTTTCACTCATGCTGTCCTTTCCGACTGGAAAACCACAGTGGCTCACCATTTGTCGGCAAACAAGCGGTCAGCTTTGCCACGTTGAATCCGCATGTGGGATGCGGATAAGGGTTATTTATGAAGATTAATGGCAGTTGGTCTGGAGTCTAATTCTCTCTTTTCTCTCCTGCGATATGTAACGTGGGGAACTGTACAACTCCCCCGCTGCAATCCACTTATTTGTCTCAAGGCAGCTCTCCAACATGGCAGATGGCCAGTGGGGGAACAGAACACAGGAGTAAGGAGAGAGAGAGAGAGAGAGAGAGAGAGAGAGAGAGAGAGAGAGAGAGAGAGAGGGGAATGGGAAGGAGGGAGATCAGACAGACTTTTGGATCACAGGCTTCCAGCAAGGCAGCTGCAGAAAAGTCATCAAAATGCCAAAAAGCATTTACTAAAAAACTTCAGTAAAACCCATAGGCTGCCAAGCTTCATTTTAATTTAGCCCATCAGTTGAAATGGGAGTATCTCAGCAATAAATTCAGATCCAATAATGATTCTCCAATCACAGCAAAGATATCAGGCTTAGACAAGAACCTCATCGTTCACCCCCTGACCCTGACAAGGGGGGAAAAAATCATTTGGACAATTTTGCAATTTTGTGGCCGGTTCTGGTTTCTATGTCACCATGTCCTCTGTTTATGTTTTGACATAAACCTTCCTGACGTGTAGAGATGAGACCTCCCCCTTCCCTGTTGCTGGACTTCTATATTTAGTGGAAACACAGAGGCCCTGAGTCCTGCTGACAGAAATACCCCCTCATGTTGAAACTGAAAACAAGCGAGCCGTGGGTGATGTCACCACTCTCTCACTCCGGGTGTAAAATTCCAGATTCCGGGATGCATGGAAGAGACAGAGGAATTCAAGCGCTCGCTGTATTTGCCACCTCTGTGTGGGGAGCGCCTCGCTCACTATCGGGGAATTCCTCTGAAAAATTCACTGTTTGCTCAGAGAGGGAAATGAAAGGAACGACTTGGTAGAAGTGTGCGTGTGTATTTGTGGACATGTGAGTGTTAGTGTGTGTGTGTGGATGGATGGAGGGGGATGGGGGGGGGGGGGGTAGTTGGAAGACACATAGCTCTAAATTGGATCACCATGGCAACATGAATAATATTTTTCCCCTCCATCACACGAAAGAGGAAATGAGTTTGAAAAGTGAGGCGATGCTTCAACTGTCACTTATATGTGACGGCTGCCACGCGACGGAGATATGACCAGCTTACCGCGCACTTAACGGAGTCGCTTATAGTATACCACGCTCTGGCACACACGGAATAGAAAGCTTTTATTGCTTCCAGCCACAAGTAATAAAAACACAATGTAAAACATTTCCCTAGCTTTCAGTGGAAAAAATAAAATAAAATCAAATAAGCAAAATTCTACCGCCTGTTAAATCTGAATACACCTTCCCCCTGATGTTGTTCTCAGTGGCAGAATGCCTAAAAAGCATCGCACACATGATTTTTTACTGCAGTCTCAGGGGCTACTAGAACATGTGCGCTACATGAGCACCAGTCTGACAGGGTGTGAGGGATCTGGGATGCTAAGCAGCTCCCTGACTGAGAGAGAGCCTGGCCTATAGCCCACCAACTCTCTCCTCCAGCACTGGTGCTGGTGCTGATGCTGCCGCGACGCTTTCATGCACTGCAGCGTTTGTTACTGACGGGGTTTAATTGGTTATTGTAGAGAAAGCACACTGTCTTTCTTGTGCGCATTTGTCTGCGTTTTAGCTGCCTGTCCACCTGTCTTTTACGTCGTCCCCCTTGTTTTCCTGAGAGATGTCTTCCATTAGGGGGGTACTTAATAGTCCCTGGTGGTGATGTAGTGTCCAGCCCTCCTGAAATACAAACCCGGAGATATACAGTCTTAATAACTGGCTTGTGGTCACCTCTAAGAAATCAACGGATAAAATGTTCATAGCCCTATGAAGACACCAATCTTAAAAACAAGCAGTTGTAAAAAAAAAAAAAGAAATTACCTCAAACAAATATAGAACGCTGTTTCAGATCAATTATGATTTATGAGTGAGTGAGAAAGATAAAGATAAAATGCATTTCTAAAAGTAAGATGGAATGCATTTCTGGCTATGGTCCCATACAGATGTATAGTATGTCTGTGAAAATGCACCATCAGAGTGTTATTTCCCGTTGTTTTTTTCCCCCAGTGGACTCCCACGTTACCCTCATGGCCAGTAAACACTGTACACACTGTCAGCAGACAAAATGACAATCACTCTATAGGTCTTGGCACAGTGTAATTCCGCCCCAAATTCCTCCCCCTGGGCAGGTCAATCTCCAGCACTCATTTCGCCACTCCGTGTGTGTGTGTGTGTGTGTGCCACTGAACAGTAAAAGCTAAAGATATCTGGCAGCACATGTTTTGGGATCGGTAATGACTGCTGCTGGCCCAGCATTTATGGCTCTCTCTGGCATCCTGATGATTAGAGACAGGAGCTTCTGGGGTGTGTGAGTGTGTGTGCGCATGCGCGTGTGCATGTGTGTGTGTGTGTGTGTGTGTGTACACACTTTCTGCACTTCAGCGTTTCAAAGAGCAGGACAGGAATTGAGTGTAAAAGGCAGAGATTAAGAAGAGAAGAGACAGAGCTGCGCCGAGACCTGGAGGTGGAGCGGAGAGAGAGAGAGAGAGAGAGAGAGAGAGAGAGGGAGAGAGAGAGAGAGAGAGTCGAGGAGGATACAGAGAAATTGGGCCAAGTGAGAGGCAGATGGATAGAGAGAGATAGAGAAGCAAGAGAGAGAGAGAGAGAGAGAAGCCAGACTGATGGACCAAAGGCTTGTAAGTTCATGATCACTTTGCAAGGCAACACACTGATTAAAGGTCCTATTCCCTGGAGAGGGTAGTGTGTGTGTGTGTGTGTGTGTGTAGGTGTGTGTGTAGGTGTGAGTGAGAGAGAGCGAGAGAGAGAGAGAGAGAGAGGGAGGGAGGGAGGGAATGTCTGAGTGTGTTTGTGTATGTGTGTGAGAGAGAGAGAGTGAAAGAGGGAGCGAGGGAATGTCTGAGTGTGTTTGTGTTTGTGTATGTGTCTGTGTGTGTGTGTGTGTGTGTGGTGGGGGGGTGATGAGAGCTGGTCCAGGCAGTTGCCTTCCCTTGATCTCGCATGTGTCGCCTACAAGCTCACGCCGAGAGCCTCCTGATCAGCCTCCCTCGCTACACTACGGCGTCCCCCCTCCAACCTTCCGGAAGGTTCAGCTCCAGCAGCGGTGAGACGCCACTGCAGTGCTTTAGTTTGGCTCCTCGCTAGTTTGAGCGGCTGCTCAGATCAATGCAGCTAACGCTCGTGGAATGTGATTGCGAATACCCCGGAGAAATGCAACACAGTTAACATGTTGCCGTTTTTGAAAACTTTATAAGCAACTATATTTTGGATTAATAAACTTCATAAAGTGTTTTTTTTATTATTATTTTTTTTTTTTTAAATTTAATCATTTTGTTTTGACTCACTGTGGCGACCAACACCAAACATGATTTTGCATGCTTGAAGGATTTTACTAGATAATTGTACACATGTGCAAGACAGGTTTAAAAAAAAAAAATCCTGGAAACATGGAACCAATGAAACCAAATGTCAGCATGAAGCTCCACTTAGTTTGCGTGTGTGCAGGCTTGACCATGGCCCAGGCACTGGGCTGACTCCTCCCCTGACCTTCGACCCCTTCCTCCCTTTCTATAGTCTACTTGTCAGAGTGGTGTATGAGGGAAGGCTGGGTGGGGGGTGGGGGGGACCGTGGTGAGACGTGACATTTAACATGTTTACAGAGTGCAGCTGCATCTCAGATCAATGGTGAATCACCTCGCATCTAACATGTCTGGCTCATATAACTCCGTGTGCATCATCTCCTACTGCTCCTCTATGGGCTATCCAGTTTCTGACAAACAACCACAAGACTTCGTATCAGGGCTGCCAGACACTGTTGCGCATTTAAATCAATTGGAGATGTGGAGTCTTTAATTGATTTATTGTTTTGATTGGAATATTATTTTCCAGGCTAATTGAATTAGTCCCCTTTTATTTGGTGTGGTCAGGCTGGAGACGGGGTGTGGAGCGGGGGATTTAGGTGGGGTCAGGGGGACACTAAAAGTCTCAAATCTGGTTTAGATAGTTCGTCCCACCCATGGAGACCTGCTGTCTAAACAACCAGCTGTGTTTTAGGGGCTCCTCTGAGGTGGGGGGGGCGGGGGGCGGGGGGGGGGGGGGGGGGGGGGGGGGGAGTGTGTTTCGAATTATGTTGTGTGTGCTCTTCTCGCATGTTTGAAGAATTTATTTCACCATCATGTTCTTGTCAATTGATTGCATTTCACAGTCTGCATTTTCTCACTACTGCGTACGAGTTTAGTGCGGCGTTGGGGAATAGCGCAGCGTAGGGAATACGGGACCTCTCTATTGAGACGCCTGAAAACTGAAGCCATTGTTCGCTCTTCATGGCCCAACGTTGTGTTCGGCTCTAAATCTCCTGCCTGTCTTTTGGCTCTCAAGCGCACACGCATGCAGACACTAAGGTGCCTTGTGCGCTTGACAGGTCTCCTGAATAACGTTATGGGTCGCACAGATAAGCCTGGAGAAGGAGAGGGAGAAGAAGAGGGAACTACGGCGGCCATAGGTGCACCAGAAGTAAGGCTGCTGGTGTTTCTGGAGCACTTATCTAAGGAGAACCATGAGTGCTGTTCTAACCTGTCAGGCTATTATGCAACATTCTCTGGCCTAGATTGCTTCTCTCTTGTGTCTGTAATTTTCCACCGCTATGCATTCCCGTGCTGCAGTTTTTGACGGCCGAGGTGAAGCTCGGTGTATAGACTGTAAAATGTCGCCGCGAGCTTTTGAATCAGGACCACAGCAAAAATGTGACATGCAGATATTAAAGGCATGAATTATTGCCTACTTAACCAAAGCCACAGAACAGGTCTGTCACGATTATCTTTAAATCTTCAGCTTTTTTTCGCCACAGTCACCCGTGATAGATTGCATGTGTGGCAGAAAACTAATTGTGACATCAGAGCGAGTATAATGAATGGCGAAAGGCGGCAGATGGCGAAGCAACTTAAAGAGTCGGAGAGAAATTACAGCAGAAAAGTGCAAATATTGCCACCTAGCTATAAATCATACGACTGGAATCAGACCGGAGGAACCATCCATCACTCTGCTAAAGGCCACATAGTTTGACAAGGGCATGGGGGTTAGAGGTCAGTGGGGAGGAGTGATGTGATCTGACCACCCCCTCCCCAGAGAGAGATTCCAGGCATCCCGGGGGGGAAAGAGGGAGAGAGAAAAAAAAAAAGAAAGTGTGAATGAGAGAGGGCTTTTCTTTTGTGACTCGGCCCTGCCTGTTGTTTCCACGCCGGCCGCCGTTGATCACTGTCGGGCGAGAGGCGGCGTATCGATGAACACCCCATCTCCATTAGTTTCCTGGCGTGAGCGATGGGTCACTTCCTCCGTGGCACTTTTAATCCAGACCCACTGTACCATCACCCGTGTATTTCAGAGCCAAAAAAAAGAGAAGAAGTTCCGCCGCGGCGCTCGTACAGTACAGTACGTTCCCCTCGTTCCCTTTTATTCCGCCGCGGCTCCTCATCGGTCAATATTTCTCATCAGGCCACGGTGATGTATGAGGTCTGTGGCGTTGACCTTGTGGCGGAGCTAATGGCATTCTAAGGCTTTGTCCACTCTAAAGAGCTGTGTCATCAGCGGCATGTGTGGAGGCTGCACTGGTCCGATTACTGGGATGATAAAGGAACCCTGCGCTTAACACCTTAATAGTACCTGAGTTCATTTTGATGGGGTTCCCCTGACCCAATAGTCCAGAAAATCCAATCTATTGTCCCACAGAAAGGGAGAGGTGAGCCATGACAGGGCTTACTTAGGGCAAACTGTCATTACACGGGAGTTGAAATGGCAGACCCGAAATGGGTCCGGATCCAATTTCACCATGTTGAGTTCAAACAAGGTCGACACCACATGTTGACAAATGAAAGGCACAATTATGACCTTCTGAATGATTCAAAGACAAAGGTGACAGATTCATTAAAGGGTTGCAGCCCACTGCCATGGCGCAACCCCTTTTTTCACACTTCTTTCCTCTCGAGCCCATGTTTGGGAGGACGGAGGCTCTGAACTTGCGTGTCTTCCCACCCGGGTGAGGTGAGCCAGGATCATCTCCCACTGCTGGGGTCACTGCACTGATCAAGCCCCCTCGCAGTGAAGAACATGGAGCGGCAGCATGCCAGGCTTTGTTCATAATCAGCATTTCAAAGCAGCACTGGCAATTACCAGGGGGATTCCATCCCTGAGCACATGGCTTTCATTGGGCCCGGTGATGTAAGGTCAACACTTAGACAGTCTGGGGATGACATCAGCGATTCAATGGGGGGTGGATGAGGGGGGGGAGTTCCTCCCAGGGCTGGCCCTCTGAGAGAGGGTGGAGGAGGGGAGCTAGGCGTAGCAGAGGAAGAGGCCTGATCTCCATACTGACTCCAGCCGAGTACTCGTCGGTCTTCCACTCGGTGGCAAGCCGACCCACTCAGGCATGTAGGAGTGCTCGGCAAAGCCTTCCTGCTCATTTGCAGATAAGACGCCCCACATCCAAATGACTTCTCTCTCACTTCAACTGAGCGCCTTTGATTTCAGGTCACCCCAGGAGGTGTTTTAAGGGGCGACGTGTGCAATCAGTCTACTCATGAAATATATTAAATCTATTATTTAGATCCTTCTTGATTTTATGGATTATTGAGTACTAACTTTTGGTGGCACAGGACAAGAAACATGTGAAATTGCATTTTATTACAAGTTCTGATGGGGCAAACCAATTTATTCTCCACTGACAACAATATCATTCAAGGGTTTCACTAATTTGTGTGAAATATGCT
>NC_085012.1:6658539-6711039 GCF_963854185.1 Sardina pilchardus
GTGTGTATGTCTGTGTGTGTGTATGTCTGTGTGTGTGTGTGTGTGTGTGTGTGTGTCTGTGACGGAGGTGAGAGGGGGTTGCGCTGCTCCACTCCGCACTCTGAGGCAATCTGGGATTCTCACGCTCGCACGGAGGGAAAACAAATCCGTAGTAAAATTCCTCTCTGTCACGGCCGTGATTTACAGGTGTGCTCAGTTTATTTGCCAGGGCGCAAAAAAGCACCCCTGGCGATTCTCACCTCACACACTTTTTTTCTCCCCCTTCTCTGTTTCATTTGTTTCATTTTGGCTCCTCAGTCTATTCATTGCCAGCAGTGTGAGCCTGCTCTGCTCCTGGTAAATCTTTGATTACCACTTTGCAATTTTCACCCTGAAAATCCCCCAATGCTACAGTGATTTATTGTTATTATTCTCTAGTTTTATCGAGACGTGGCAACATTCACTGCTTCCAAGAGCTGTTAATTGCTTAATTATGGAGATAAGACAATGGGCATGAGCGGAATAGCCAATGACTAGAAAATAAATCTTTGAAGAATTTGAACAAATTCAAGACTCTCTAAATTTCTTTCTTTCTCTCTTGCCTTCTCCCTCTCCCTCTCTCTCTCTGTAATACAGCTTCTGATCAAGGTTACTCTTCGTATTTGAGCCATTGTTATTTTATGGCTGTGAGCCATCAATGCTTTCATTGTTTCCTTTTTTATCTTTTGTCTTTGCCCATTAACATTCAATAGGAAGCACAGGGCGGAACATGAATAGAGATTTATCATATGTCTTTTTTCCCCCCTCCTCATGAATTATGGAGGAGAAGCACCCTGCTACATTTCGAAACAACCGATAGTAAATTAAACAGAGCGTTCCATAGCATCTTGCTGAGAAAAAAATAAAGAGAAAGAAAGAGAGAAAGTGTGTTGGGCAGAGAGAGAGAGAAAGGGAGAGAGAGAGAGAGAGAGAGAGAGAGAGAGGAAGGGAGGGAGACTGAAATGTCATTGGCCAGCGACCATTCACACTTTTCTGCTCCCAAATGCTCTGGGAGGGCTAAAAAAAGAGCCATTGTGCTCCTCTCACCCCAGCCATGACATAACCTTCCCCATTCCTCTTCCCAAAGCCCAGCAAGAGTTGTCCATTCATGGGAGCTCAGGCCTGCCAAGGCACCACAGCCAAGACAACCTCATTAAATTTCGCCTAAAATGTTCTGTCATCCTGATCAGATTACTAAAATGCTCTCTATCCTATTTTTTCCAGTCTGTTGTTATGGTGCCGTTCCTCTTTTTTCTCCCCCTTCTAACAGCCTCACAGTCTTTGTTTTTTTGTCATCTTCTTGGCTTTGCCACAGTACAGTCTTCTCCTTTTTCTTCACCTCTTTCAATTTAAATCAAAAACCTTGCGCTATTCCATTCAGCGAGCTGCACAGCTAGACTGAGCGACTGAATTCCACACAAGTTATTCTTCTTTCACGCATGCTTCCTCCTGCACACTTAATGGACATTACTATATATCTCTCTCTCCAAAGCGACAGAAATGAGGACGAGTTTCTCCCTTTCACTCTGATTTATGGTGATATAGCCGCGGACTGGCAGACTGGGATAACACTGCCTGTAATAAATGACAGAGGGACGCCAGCTAGCAGCTGTTAAGGTTCCCTCCATTACACTGAAAAATGGAAGCTGACAGAGACTTTTTAAGACTTGTATGTATGTATGTTTTATTTTGTCCCTCATGCCATACATTAGCAGGTGTCACGATAAAGTGGCGGAAAAGGATCCATACATTAATCGGCACCCGCAATCCATTTGATTTCTTGCACTCTTCTCCGACCCCTTTGCCATCACGTTGAAGCATGCCTGTCTGGGATGAGCGAACGCTAGGCTAGAGTCAAGAGGGGGACTTAGGGACTTGCAGCGGCATCATCCTGATGGCTGAAATACTTCCTGGAATACATTAGTGTAAAGGCGAGCCGAGCGCACTGGTATTTAGGTATGTGGTATGTTATGTGGCACTTATGTGGTTTTATTGGAAAATATACTACTCCCAGTGTGTGTGTGTGTGTGTGTGCGCGCATTTGTTTGTGAATGTGTGTGTCTGTTTGTGTGTGTGTGTCTGAAGTAGGTGAAACAAGAGAGGAAATTTGAAATTGTTTTTTTTTTTTTATTTATTTTATAAAGCGCTAATGTAGCTAAATTGTAGCGCTAATGAATGAGACAAGGATATGTAAGGTTGCTCTTTACTCAGTCTGTGACAATTAGCAACTCCATTAAGCATGAGCGGACCTAATGAAGTTTACCTCAGCTCCTCCCTAGCTGCTTCCTCCTGCTCGGATGACTGCTTTTCCGGTGCAGAGCATTTAAAGACACTAAGGACCTTTATCTCTGCCCAGGAATTTTTTTTTTGACAAATTAATCCTGAATTATTTGCTAAAATGCTGACATCCACTTAATGGCAGGGTGGGAAGAAGAAGTGCTTGGCTTAGCTCTGCCAACCAAGCTCATCACACATCCCAAAGGTCAGCGCATGATGTGAGGGGAACAAGATAAACCAGAGCGAGAATTTAAATATAAACGAATGGATGAGTGAATTCACCTGAAGTTCCGCCGGTTCAATAAACTGCTGGGAGGAGAGATGAGAGAAACGAGGTGAAGGAGCACAAACCCGACCTTGTTAATGTAGAGCAAGTCATTACAGTCTAGGCCTACATCTCCGCACTGCACAGGAAATACACACGTGGTCAATGCAGAGAGACAAAGGCCTTAGATGAGATACAGATGGGCATTGTGTAGTGTAGTGCATGCACTATGTATATTGTCTGTAATGATAAGCAATGCCATTCATATGTGCATTCATCTGAAATATGCGACACAACTGAGCTCAAGTGAATGTTCCTGTTTGTTTGGCACAACAATGTTCTCAGCCATATTTGTTCCATATTTGGCCTTGTATGAAATGGAAAATGTCTCCCCTCCGCTACTCCTATTGATTAAATGATGGTGAAATGGTTTGGATAACATTTGTGAAGATATTCTCTGAAAGCCAACCTTGAGCCATGGTCTCTCGCTCGCTCCTTCTCTCTCTCTCTCTCTCTCTCTCTCTCTCTCTCTCTCTCTCTCTCTCTCTCTCTCTCTCTCTCTCTCTCTCTCTCTCTCTCTCTCTCTCTCTCTCTCTCCTGTCTATCTTTCCCTCTCGCTCCTCGCCTCTGGCTCCTTCTGTCCCTTATGGCCATTACTGCAGACTGTAAAATAATGACCAATCTCCCAACAATACGATGACTTCTTTTTAAGTGGACAATATCCCCCATGACCCACATACATTGTTTTAATTTATTTATTTATTTTTTTGTCAGGAGAGGGATGGCGAAGAAACTCATGACAGTTTTAATGACACTGCCAATGCATGGGCTATAAGAGAAGGAGAAAGCTCTTTGCCTTTCGCTGTCACTTGCTGCTCAATGTGTTTGAAAATGAATTGTGTGATACGCATGAATATTTATGGTCGTTTGGTGGAGGACTGTGAGCGAAGGTAATTGCATTACGAGCCCAATGGAGGAGTGGATATGACTGATGGCGAAAATGATGGTGACTTTTACGTACATTGCATACGGTGCCAGTTTAACAATATAGAAAAGTGAGTGCAGTAAATCCTGAAAGGCTTAAAAAGGATGGATGCAGTTGAGATGAATATCATTTTGTTTGCCATCTCAAGAGCGCTCGAGCACCAGGGCTTGGTTTAAGAGCTGACAAAGGCATTTTCTCCGTTCTCAAATCGCCAATCACTCAGATCCTTGAAGATCTAAGAGTTCAAGTGTCCAACTTGAGTATACTAGGATATGAAGCGTTCCTTCAGTAATGCCACACTGTGCTTCTGTCAGATTGGCCTCTGCTCGACAAGGCAATTGCTGTGGTTTACAGGCCGCCTCATCTAGCAAAGACTTACAAATTAGCTGGAGTGTACTTTGAGGATGGACAGGCCTTTGGCTGCTAGTTATCTCTCCCGCATCAGATCGATGCGGCTCTTTTCTGACTGGCGCGAAGACACACAAACTTCTAATGAGCTGTTTCCAAGGGGGCTCGGCGGTGCGCCGCAGCCACGCTAGGCGCAGTCAATACTGTCGGGGGCCGCTGAGCAGCCAGGCAGAGCGGCCCATGTAAAATAATGAGCCCGGGCCGTGCGCGGCGCGCTCCTGACCCACATACCGTTTACCTCATTCTGTCCGCCCGCCCCGCTCCCGCCCGCTCCGTACAGCGCGCCTGATTTCCATCCTCCTTTGATAAAGGGCCCCGCGTCCTCCTAATCCACTTTGCGGGGCCGACAGGCACGCGGACGGGCCCGTTCATCAAACCCAAACTCAATTTTTTCGAAAAGGTTAATGGCCCCCCAAGCCTGTAAAATGCAAAGGCAAATGTTTTAAGAGGAGCCGCTTCTTCATAGGGCAAGGAGAGAGAGCGAGAGCGAGAGTTAACATTTGCTGGCTGTGTTCTTCTCGGGTTTTTTTTTTTTTTTTTTTTTTTTGCATTAGTTCTTTTTTCCGTGATTTGTTTGGATGCATCTGTGTGACCTTTGCCAGAGCCGAGCTGATTAAACAGGAGGTGAAGAGATAGGCAGAGGTTGCCATTTGCGCAGAGGTAGGGGCCAGCTCTGCTGATCTCGCTAAACCGGAAAAAAAAAAAGAATGTATTCCCTTTCGGTGGGGTCAATGCATGGACAATGGCATCACTGGCGGGTCACGTGTTCCTCTTGGAAGGAAAAACATCCGTTCAATCAATCAGGATGGAATCCGATAAACTTTTCCGACTTTGTACACGAGATCGCGCACACTGGTTTGTTTGGGAACTGGGTGTGAACTCACTGAGAGACCCCCAGACCACAACCTCAGGCCACTGAGTGGCCGTGTCCCACTCATAGATCACCACATTGTTTTTCAAGAGTAACACAAGCAATCATTGGAAAGGGCTGAACCGAGACATCCCTTGTTTACATTAGCCATTGTTGGATGTGAGTGATACCTCTTAAAGGCCAAAGACACGCACTTTTACACTCCTCCCTGGCCAAACAACATGGCCCTCTATAATGTGTGAGGATGTAGCTGCACACAGAGCAGTTCTTTTGTAGGTGTCGTGGGGTGCAAGCTTTCGGTCCCTGCATTAATCGGATGTTGTAAGCATCCCCTACGGTTGCCATCCATTAACACCACGGGAGAAGCGAGGGACTCTTCGAGTCGCTGCAACTCCGCG
This sequence comes from Sardina pilchardus, assembly GCF_963854185.1. Classification (NCBI taxonomy): domain Eukaryota; kingdom Metazoa; phylum Chordata; class Actinopteri; order Clupeiformes; family Clupeidae; genus Sardina; species Sardina pilchardus. Next base: position 6,663,762 of record NC_085012.1, read on the forward strand.
GTGATGGGAAATTAAGCACTCTCGCAGCAAAGGTGCTGCCTGCTTGAAAATGCTAAGCTGTATTTAATACAGGCAGGTTGATGCATTCACGGGGTCCTGCCATATTAAAAAGGGATTTTTAGATGAGAGCGGCGATCAAAACGTTGGTCTGCCTTTGTTCTCTTGGGCTGTAATTTATTCAGGGGGCTGTTTCTTGTGGAGTGCTGCGATTTTTCTCCAGTGTGTTACGGACTGCATCGCCCTGTCTGGTTCATTTGTACTGAATAATGTCACTTGACTGCTGCCACCACTGAAACATGGCCCTCAGAAGAGGCCTGGAGCACAGTGAGACAGATTTAATTTGCCAGCCGCCACGTTTGCATTGACTCCTCCATGAAACGTCATTAGTGGACGGCACTTCATTTCTTCCAGAGTCTCATATTTTACCCCTTGTTCAATCAAAGTCTTTCAAATGGCAATTGAAAAAAACACTTTGATGAATGTCATGTACCATCCTTTTGTTCGGATAACTGACGCCAGGGTAGAAGAGGAGAAGAACGCCTTTAGATCCAAAGTGCTGCAACGCAAGTGAAGTGGAATCTACGCCAGTCCTTTATGTATGTCCAGCAGGCGTTGCCCAGAAATAGCAGCCAGGTGCTGTCCAGTGGCTTGATCTCTAATTGTGTGCCATCTGATCAGGGAAGGCCCTTCAGCTCTGGCATACTGCATGCTGGATAACGCATGAAATGCTCATGAATCCTGTTCTGTTGGAGATGTGATTCCTTGGGGGCATTAAGGTTGCTTCGTTGGTGATTTTGTGTTTGTTGCTTTGGTTCTTTGGTTGGGCATTCAGGCTACTGTCAGCACATGTGGTGAAGGAGGGCCATTACGCATCCTGGGGTACAACATGTGACATGTTTGTGACTGCAGCTAGTCGGTACATTGTCGGCGTGTCCTGCGTCATGTTGTGTAATGTTAAATCGGCCTGGTTGTTTATTGGCCACTGTGAGAAATCTATAGCACTAGGAATGTAACAGCTCTCTCCTGTGGTTACTGAAACCCCAGCTCCACTAGAACTGCCAGCCATATTCAGTTCCCTCCACTCCCTTGCTTCCCTTGAACTTACAGCCAAAGTAATGGATAATCAGTGGACATAAACTTTCATCAACATGGCCAAGTTATTTATAGTGCTTTGTTTTTTCTAGATAACCGGGATCCCCCTGGGTATATATAATGTAACAGACTGCATTCATCACCTGGATGACAGTCTTTAAAATAATTGATAATGTAGGGCCTTTTTTTTCCAAGCCCTCCCCATGATATTATTCTTCACTTGGCAGTCTGCCAGCCGTTACTGTAGGTCTCGGATGTCCTTGCTGATGTATTTTATTACATGGTGAACAAACAAAGGTGACAAAAATCACTGTCTCTTAAACTCAAATTATAGTCCCCTCATAAAGCATCCATCTTTTAAGAACACGTCTGATGCCTGTGGCTATATCATGGACTGGGTGGCACTAATAAATTGAATTCAGTGTTGTGACATCTAATACAATCATGACTAATGGAGTTTGGGTTCAGCAACACATGGGAAGTAGATGTCTGTCTCAGCGTATGGGTGACAGTGGCCCCCGTCCTGCTGAGGTGGCGAAACCTTCATGATGAATGCGCTATGATGTGCTTTGCTTCACAGTACTGAAGAGCTGTGCACTGCAAAGAGACTGTTGCAATTACCTTTATATTAAATCATTTGAAAAGTCTAATTGGGTCAGAGTAAAGGTGAACATTCATAATGAACAAGGTAATAATTAAAACAGTCACCGGAACTTTTGAGTGTCTTTGTGAAACTGCTTGACAAATGAACGGATCACATAGGGCAGTTATTTTGCGCATATGCACCATTTGGATTAATTGTGACATGTTGGCAGTAATATCCACTCCACTGTCTCATAAGGTACACATTACACTGTAAATTATGTTTAGCATTTCACTATAGCCCAGATGGGAATGCCTCAAACTGTACAGTGGTTATGTAAGAGTTGCAATTTATGCTCTGGCCTTATTTTCAACTCCGTTATGGAACAGACGACCTACATGTGGTATGCATATGCATCAACATCATAAACAGACCACATTGCACATTTCAGCACTGCTTTAGGGAACTCTGTACACGCTATATACGGTATGTAAACTAAGCATTTCATATTATATACCAGACACTAAATATACTAGACACTAGACCCATTGCCCTAATTGTGTCAGCGGAAAAAAAGGAAGAAAAAAGAAAACATGTTGGTTAGATGTACAGTAGTGCAAATAAGGACATCACATCGGACACCTCCAGAGTAGACACTGAAATCATAAGCAAAACGGATCAAAACATATTTGAACTGCAATTCAGTGTATGTATGTGTGTGTGTGTGTATTCCATAAAGAGACATGCAGGTTTTACAAAGTGGCCCATTCTGAGCCAAGTGTGTGTGTGTGTGTGTGTGTGTGTGTGTGTGTGTGTGTGTGTGTGTGTGTGCGTGCGTGCGTGCGTGTGTGTGTCTGCACCTGGGTTGGACCCGAGTTTAAATGATGAGATTCTCATGTGGTGCTCTATCAGCAGCACTCTGGCTGTGTGTGTGTATGTTCGGAAGGAGAGGTGCAAATGCACACCAAAGTCGAGGTGCAGGCAGCTACAGTATGTTTAGAGCTTATGGAGAAAGAGAGAGATGCCGCACACTCCGAGTTATGAGTTAGTTTTTTTCTAATAAAGCAGTAACGTTTCGGCCTATGACCTTCTTCTCCATAGGCTGAAACTTTACCGCTTTATTAAAAAAAAAAAAAACTAACTCATAACTCGGAGTGTGCGGCATCTCTCTCTTTCGCCTGTGTGTATATGTTCACCACAGAGGCTCCCAGAGACGCAGGGCCATCCCTTACAGTGGCCTCCTCCTCCTCCTGCTCTGCTACTCTCCTTCTCCAGACGGAGCAGGGGTGAGTGGGAGTTCAGCACAGACCCTGGTGTACAGCACTACAGCCAATATGGCCGCCGCGCGCACGCACTCCAGCGCAGCCAAGAATATTCACGTGAACTGGAGTCGGGGAGACACCAAACCCCTGCGCTCATCTCTTTGATTGTCATGTTTAGAGTAGTATTACGGCTGCAGCCTCGGCAGCAAGAAAATAGGCTTATGAATATTCATGTTGTGGTTACTGGCCATGGCTGTGCCTGGTCTCCATTCTTCCCATTCATGGTCTAACCCGTGTGGGCCATTTGCACGGTTTTGATGGGCCAGATTAACGGCACTGAACAGCTCCAAAACTATGCGCTGGTCAGAAAATATCTCTCCGCAATCGGCCTCAGTGGGTTCAATAAATTCTTCGAGAGCGCTTGCGTGTAAAAATAAAGTTATCCACGAGTCGATGGAGTTTGCAATAAAACTACTTCTGTTCACTCAGATGGGTCATCAGCCTGGGAGCATGCCCTATCGGATTAGGATGTACATCAGTGTGAGCAAAACGTTAATTTCCCCCCATACACAGATACAAAGAGAGGGGGGAGAGGGGAGAGAAATAGAGAGAGAGAGAGAGAGAGAGAGAGAGAGAGAGAGGGGGGGGGGTAATTAGGTCATATACTGCTAGAAAAACTCATGTTTGCCATGTTTACCAGCAAGACATCAAAAGAAATTAACCTTTCATTTCTTTCCTCACAAAAGAACTAGAGTCCTAAATTCAACTGAAATGCTGTACAAGTGCAAATAGGGAGCAAATCCATGAGTGGAGGAGAGAAATACAGAGAGTGAAAAAGAGATAGTGTGAATGTGTATAGGAGATACATAGGAGAGAGAGAGAGAGAGAGAGAGAGAGAGAGAGAGAGAGAGAGAGAGAGAGAGAGAGTGTGCGTGTGTTGTGTGTGTGCATGTGTGTGTGTGTGTGTGTGTGTGTCTGTGGTGTGTGGTGTGTGGTGTGTGAGTGTGTGTGTGTGTGTGTGTGTGTGTGTGTGTGTGTGTGTGTGTGTGTGTGTGTCTGTGTGTCTGTGTCTGTGTCTGTGTGTGCATGTGTGTGTGCATGTGTGTGTGTGTGTGTGTGCATTTGGTGGGGGGATGGGTGCACCCGGGGAGTCCATTAGGACTTGGGCACAAAACTCCTCAGGCAATATGCAGACAATTAGGCCCCTGAACAGAACATTGATTTCCACTCAAAAGCAATTGATGCTAAAACAAATCATACAACAGATAAAACATGCTCGGACCTGCGGAGTAGCATCACACCAATCGACACCGACTCTCCCTGACTGCTGACCTCGCCGCGGCCGCGTCACTCTCGTGTGCATCCCTCCTCATACCTTAGACCAGGTTCAACCCCCCCACCCCTCCAGGGGCCAATCATTTAGGAGGAGAACACATCCCCATATAACTATTTATATGTGGAATATGAGTGCAAATAGCAAGTCGGACATGGCCCCCAGGAGAGAAGGTGTTCACTCCATGCATTGCGGAAAGCCTCTTTAAAGTATGCCATGAAATATTAAATTAGCGCTATACAGTAGTATTTGCATTGGCCATGCAGAGCAGTGTCCCTCGGGGCATATTCTGAGGCACATGCCTCTTGTAAAAGTGTGGACTGTAATCATATGCTAATCCTCTGGGTTAATATTTGTTTCTGGGGGTGGACTAAGCCAGATCTCTACATAGGTTTTGTAAAGTTAATTATGCGTACTACCTGGACTGTTTACATGAAGGGAACCTAATGGAGAGACAGCAGAGCCGGGCTTCATGATCCAAGTACAACAGCAACAGGAGCAACAGCAATGAATGAATGAAGAAAACAAAACAGCAAGAATAGAGCATGTGTGTGTGTGTGTGTGTGTGTGTGTGGGGAGGGGGTGGTGGTGAGTGAGAGAGTGAGTGAGAGAGGGGAAGATAGTGTGAGCGAGGACAGCAGGAAAGTGAGAGCACAGAGGGAAAAAAAGAGAAAATCATTCATCAATCCGAATATAAAGGATTGCCAGAAAGCACTCAATCACCACATATAGGGAGTAGCAGTGGTTCCAATGCACTGGCACCATCATCACTCTTAACGTTCGGAACCGCAAGAAATCGCTTCTCTGCTACATCCTACATTGATTGAGAGTACTTCCTGATGTAATCTCACGCTCGTGCCTTCCCTGAAAGATAGTTGTTGAGTATGAAATCCTGTTTCAAATGAATAGACAAATATGTGCTAATAGATGAGGGGCTGAACCAGTTCTACCTCTTAAAAAAGGCAGAATATAAATGTATGTAAAACAAATATGAATGATTAATGCACTCCGTTTGAAGTTAAATCCACTTTGAGTCCTAAGTCCAGTTGGTTAAAAAAGAGACAAAAACACAGAAATACACGCACGCCCGCACGCACGCTTGCACACACACACACACACACACACACACACACACACACACACATATTTTGAAGGTTGAACAATTAATAATAATTGCAAATAACTAAGCACAGCAATGGCACAACCTGTGTGCATGTTTTCATGTTTATCAGCATTTGTTTACCACTCCCACCTTCTCCCTCATTTATCTGTCTCTGGGGTGGGACTGCTGCTCTCCCACAAGAAAACATTCCAGCAACCCTCCCAGGGGATACCCATCTGCCCTGCAACCACATTCCTGCCGTGTTTTTAGAGAGCACACCAATGCACACACATGCTCACAGACACCCACACATATGCATGCTCACACAGACACAGACACAGACATGCACACACACACACACACACACGCACACACACACACACACACACACACACACACACACACACACACACACACACACACACACGCACACACACACAAATGTGCTTTTTTGTTTTGAAATTCCCTCCCGCTGCGGCCGGGAACCTCCCTTGTATGAAGCAAACAGTACAAATAATTTAAAGAGGCAGCCGGTGCTGTAACAGGCACCAGTCTGCTTTTATCTGCCGAGAGATAGAATAGGAACATACAGTATGAGTGGAGGAGGGCCTATGGCACCACAGGAATGCGATGACCGCATGGAATGGAGCATGAGACTTTAGGCCTGGGATGAACTCTGCATATGTTCACCCCCCCCTGATTACAGAAGCGCTTCTGCCTCGCTATCTTTGCAGGCTTTGGTTGGTAGTGAGTATCTCGGAGCGCCACGGCTCTGGAAGATTGCTGTTTTTCGGAGCAGGTGCAGTAACACTGAAATGGTGCTCGAGAAAATGAATCAGTCATCTGGTGTGCTGTAAATATTTGTTTACTCTCTATCTGAACAGGCTGCTTATGTTTTCCATGTTTTCCATTTCTTTGACAAGAGCTATGATAATGCGCGTCTGTCTGTGTGTGTTTATACTAGTAGTTTAGTAGTAGGGTTGCATATACTGACATTGGTTCTTGCCATTCAGAGAAATCACCATTTTAACATTCGCCACTCAAAAAAAGTCATGATAATACATGATTAATTTCACCCTATGTTCAGAAAGGCTACGCTCGTAACACATTTAATATGTTTTCCTTATACAAAGCATTTGATTTTAGTTGACTTGATCTATCTGGCTATATTTTCTTTAAACCATATGCACATTTTGTTTTGTTTCAGTCATTTATTCAGCTAACCATCTGACACAGAACATATTGTTTCTGTTAATGGGAGCTGAGACTGAGCTTTCTGTTGCACTATCTGTGGTATTGCCAGTGCTGTCAGAGGCATGCTCAACCTCCCCTGCAGTTTTAGCTGCACATTTAAAGGAAACGGATAATGAAATCATTTCCTGTTATCAAGTTTCGACAGGACATTGTTTGGTTTCCTGGCAACGGCACTGTGACAACAGAAGGGACAACAATTTCAGAGAGATGATTTTGTTATTTTAATAAGGATGCCTTTTTTTGCCACATCGATGGGACAGTTAGATGTCTACATTTTCATTTTGTGCGTTTATCTCCATCGTTGGGTGTATATGAAAACTTTCAGTCGAATGCCATTATGAATACATCCTTATCTGAAATATCATTCGTCCATGTCTGTGACCCAAGTAAACATCAGATCAATGCTGGCTTGAAAGAGACAGACATACAGACTGATAACCACCATACCTCTCTCTACCTCTACCTCTACCTCTTTCTCTCTCTCTCTCTCTCTCTCTCTCTCTCTCTCTCTCTCTCTCTCTCTCTCTCTCTCTCTCTCTCACACACACACACACACACACACACACACACATACACACACACACACATAGCCTCACATTTCATCACTCACATGCACCGCTCTTGTTTTGATCAAATTACAGTTCAATATTGGTGAAGAGGATTGCTCTGTACCGTTAACAATCCAGTATCAACAAGAACACTGCAAAGTGAGATTGCTTGTAGTGCTCTTTTGCCATTGGACTTCTTTAGACATTAATATGTGATACACTAATTACCTGTGTATTAGCCACTTTGTGTATAAGCCGAAGGACAGTGTTTTATGCAAGTTAAAGAAACAAAACCATTTTAATAACATATTAACCGCCTCGCGCATTAACCTCATTGCTGAAGAAATTTTGCAAAACCAATGTATAAGCTGCGGCTTATAGTTGGGAAATTACAGTACACAGCATTTTTAATCCACATTGTAGTCCTACGTATAAGACACATGGTTTCTTTGTAAAGTGTGATGATGTATGTCTAGTTTTGCACTGCAGTGACAGCTAAGAATTTGCTCTTATATAGAGAAATGTAACAATGTAACCCTCTTAGATGATAAACCTAAGAAACTGTTCATCTGTATAGACATTAGTGTATTGTACTGTAACTCAACACTACTAGCTACCTGAGCCTGAAGACAACTCATCCTCTACTAGTCAAATAGAAACGTTCAAAGGGAATTCCAGAATTATTCTACCTAGGCCCTATTTTACAAGTTTGAAGGTCTGAACTTTCAATGGGGACCAACACGCTGAGAATTGTTGCCACAGTATTTAGCTAACATGCTAATGGCTAAGTGGCTATACAATGCAAATTGGCCACATCGAAGTAAACCATTTTTGTTTTGCTCTGTTTGGTTCAACAAGTCATTACAAGTGTCAGCCTACATGGATAGGATCCCTAATGACATATTTATATCTCTGTTTACCTACAGTATGTAGGCCTTAACTGGAAAGACCAGGAAAGTCAGTCTTCTGTGCCAAAACATGTCATGTCAAATGTCATTGCTGCTGTACAAATATGCTTACAATATTTGCACGTTGTTATATTTTTGTTATAGTTTATCACTGATGACGTGTCCAAGTATCACCGTGAGGTGTATTCAAGTTCTAGATCACAAACAAACATATACATGTAAATGTATACAAATAAGAGTGTGACACATTAGATAGGTAGTCTTAAAGAGCTGTTGAATTCTGTAGGATTCTGTCTTGAACGCAGCCACAGGACACTCTTCCTTTGATGTGCATTGTATTTTATATAACACACACTTGGCAAAATGGTATTACAAGAGAGCTGGCCCAGCGCTAGTTGGTTATCTTTTTACATATTCATATAATTGAGTTTAAATACTGTATATATATTCAGCCAGCAATGTTTGTTGTCCCAAGACATTGCAAATATGGTCATTATGCCATCAACTTCACAAGGAAATTTGCATAATATATTAACAAATATAAGGACAGCTCTACTATTCTAATAACTAATACAATTCATAATCAGTAATGAACATACTTAATACCAATTTTGAGTTTATTCATCCTAAAATATTCAAAAAATAATCCTAAACTAAAATCTACAAAATAGGCTATTTCCGTAAAGAAGTTTGAAAAGTTGTTCTGTTTTTCATCATTATCTCTCTGTGTCCAAAATTTGGCAACTGAGTGTCGGAAGATGAAAGAGGGGGGGCATGAGCCATAGGGTTAATGGTATGTGCAGGAAGTGATGTAAATGGACCCTATGCTCAGGGAGCACACACAGGAAGCCGTGACCCCTGGAAGCTCACTGATAACCAACAAGAGGATATCCCACAACATCCCACTGATAAAGCCGGAACACACAACACACAGTCCCTCTTTTAATGGCCTCTCTCTCTCTCATTCTTGAAGATACTGTATTTAAAAAATGGAATGTTTTGCAATGTCTTACGCAAAAACAATAAACACATCACTCTGAACTACCAATGTAAATAAATGGACAATACAAATAGATGTGCCTTGTCTGTAATATGATTTTGTAAAAGTAAAAGAGAAATAAGCAAGGAGTTAAAAAAATAAATTACTAACGACTTTCAATGCTAATCCCTGCCAATGAAGTGAAAAGGAAAACCTCAATAATTCTGATTTGGCAGTGTCTACGGCTTCAGAAGAGACAGGAAACTAGGATGCAAAGCAGGTGCAACTTCCTGTTCTCACAGAGAATGGACCGGTGGGGGTTGTGGAACGAGGAAAGCAAGGATGAAATGGGGGGGGTTGATGAGGCTATGGAAAGCAGATGGTAGAGCCCATGAGTTAAAAAAAATTCACAGATCCAGGATATTAGGAGGACACACAGCAAAACGAGGGAAAGAAGAGAAAAGGATGCTGGGTGAACCGCGTGGAGGGTAGCTTTTCCTCCTCAACCCTCCCACCCATTTCCAAAGAAAAGGGGGAGGGGATCAGGGTCAAACTGCAAGAGGAAGGCAAATGGAGTGGAAGGGTTTCTAAGGGGACACAAAGGGGGTGATGTCATCTATTGATAATGGCAGAGGAGAAAGAAGATGGATGAGAAGACCCGCAGATGTTGAGTCATATGCTTGGAACTTTGAATAAATGGACAGTGACATCATTAAATGTTAGAGAGCTTTTAGAGCACTGGTGTGGATGCCTGGTATGGAAATGACAGGGCACTGGAAATAGAAGATGCTCTCACTTTTATCCTTTTATTCCTACATACCATCTTATATACCACTGCTAAAATAAAGAGAACCAAAAATTGCGGAAAATTCATTCACTCAAATAAACAATAAAATTTGCGATGCTGGAGACAATTCAGATGAATGGTTCCCCTCAGGGCAACCACATATCTTCATCAACTCTTCAGAGTTGGTGGTAACAATAGTAAGGATTATATTGCATTATACCCCAAGGACAAGCGACATCCTGTCGAATCCACTGAAGCAGCTAGAAGTAGATGTTCCTATTGCTTAGATAGCATCTAATGAGAGCATACTGTGAGCAACCATATGGCAGCTTGCAACAAACGATACGGTAATGACACACAAGTATCCTGTTTATTGACTACCAACAAGAAACTCTTGCTCCTATATCTTCAGCAGTCTACCACTGATCAGCTTCATGTTCTAAACGTCAATACAATCTGGAAGTTCACAGGCATAGTTTCATGATTTGGTCTGTGAGAAAATAAATGTTTACACTCCCGTTGCCTTTCATGGACATAACAAGAATAAAGGTCAATATAGCAGATCATCTAAGAGTGTGTTTGGTGTCTGGATCACACATGTGCCTCAAATGATAAAATAAGAATCCTTTCTTTATTGAACTCCCACAATGCACACAACATATTTCCCTTTTGAGCCCACTGGTTCCATATCAAGGACTTTGAGGTTATGAGTCTATAATATCTTCCTAGTCAGACCATGAAGGGGGGAGAAGAACACAATGCTAAATGCATTATGCGTTCCCTGTTTACTCAGTAGACAATAAATCATGTGATAAGTCTCATTGTGCAGGCTGCAAGGTAAAGCAAATCTTCGGTTTATGGATGATCGTTTCCAACCCTTTTGACAGATGTCATTATTATCGTTGAGGAGAAGGGCATTAACAAATGCCATCTGAAATAATGTCCACATTAGACATTTGTCTACCTCTTCAATCTTTGCTTTATTTAGTATTTGATTTGGAGAAGAGGGAAGATTTAAATCGATTTCCTCTCTTCAATGTACGTATAAGAAAATAAATATGATTTTCTTCCTTTGTTAATCTTGTCATTAACAATATGTATTTTATGTTTTTTTCTGCCAGTAGCATAGAGTGCCTTGCTCATGAAAACCCCAGCACTACTGATATGAGGCATGCTCCTGTATCGATTTAGATTTAGCCAACATCATAGGAATACATTTCAAGTACTCTAACTTGAACACTTGCAACGTACAACCTTATTCCAATCTTTGTGACGTTGAACGGAGGAATGTTGTTTACAACAGACAGAACACTGGAACTGGGTTGTACGAGGTATCTCTCAAAGATGTAAACAGTTTAGATCCCCTGAAAAACATGTACATGCGGAGAGGAGGTTCCTCCAGAGGACACAGCTGCCCTTTAAATGAATGGGCCAGAGTTAAAGAGCCTTTGCATGACACACACGGGGAAACATAGCCTGTAGCACATGCAAAGCTGTCCATACTTGGAAAAGTAGCATCGGCCATGGTAGTCAAGAAAAACATTTCACCAACAATGCAGTCTTCACATCCAAATACATGTGGGATACAAAAAAAAAGGTTAAGGCCACGGGCCCCAAGAAGATTTGAGAAGCACAAGGGACATTTCTGTATGTGGCTCTGCTTTTCTGATATACGAGGAGGGGGGGGGGGGGGGGGGGCGAGAGAGTGTTTATGGAATGCCAGAGTGCGGATAACTGAGTGTCTCTGGAGAGGGGGGACTGTGAGTGAGTGCCAGAGCATAGTAAGGATGAAAAAGCCCACATGGCGCTGTGCTGGTGTCCCCCGTCTACCCATCCCCTCCAAATACAGAGCGGCACAACAACTGGGCCCTGCAAAAACAGTGGGGGCTGCCAAATGCCATTTAGGTCCAGAATGGGTTACAGGGAGATAAGGCTGAACCCTTTGAAACGATGAAAAAGGACTCCAATTGTTCCATACTACCAAGGCCTCCTGAAAAGTATACTTGCCACAGCACAAGGGTGTAGAGTAGAAGAAAGGTCATTTACAGAGAACATTGTAAGGCCTCTGGAAGTCATCACCACAAAGATCTGCTCCAATAAAGAAGAGAATCAAACACCCACAAAGGCCATTGTTTATGTTCCACTTATCTGCAGCATATGTTGGAAGAGGGGGGAAAGCAAAATTGAATTCTGGAGGAAAGAGGAAAGATTTCTCTTTGGCCAACCTTGATCTGCTGAACTCTGCTGTGATGTTGCTGGGGGATAATGACGGAGGTCGGGGGTGAAGTCATGTTTCCTGAGTCACTGTACACTGAACTGGACCCAGGCCTTTTATCTTCAAGGAACATCTTTGGCCTGAAAGTAACAGAGTTGATTTGTAAAGCTCAGTATCTTGCACAATGAGATTATATATATGTGTGTGTGTGTGTGTGTGTGTGTGTGTGTGTGTGTGTGTGTGTGTGTGTGTGTGTGTGTGTGTGTGTGTGTGTGTGTGTGTGTGTGTGTGTGTGTGTGTGTGTGTGTGTGTGTGCAAAATATGAAATCTCTCTAAAAAATAGAAGTTTTAACCTCTATTTGCTACAATACAATATATGTTTCAATATTGTCTCTCTTAAAATGTTTTCATTTTGTCATTAACGCCATTATGTGTTTATTTAAACTGTATTGAAGGCATAACATAAAGTGGATATAACACTTTATACTATACTATACATCATACTTTAGGCTACAGTATCTTATACTTTTTTCCATTTAAATGAAAGAGTGACATACCACTAATGTATATTTGTGTTTCCTTAGACACATGATTGCTTATACGCTTCTACAACATAGCAACAATCTTGTTCAATCTGTATCAACAATCATTTTCAATCCGTTATGGGAAACCTCATTTAGCATTTCCAAAGAAATTCCTCAGAACTTTGCACGCAGGTTGGAAGTCAAAGAGATTTCCAAACCTAGATCTTGTCAGTGAAGTGAACCAAACCAAACCAATCTTAAACCACCTACACAAGACATGAATATGAGAGTGGACTTGCTCAAGAAGTCGACTGTATCTCACAGTGAGATGCATTCCAATGTTCGGTAAAGAAATAACCATGTAGAAGTCAGAAAGCCTGTAAATGCTAGTAGAGAGGGAGAAGTAGCGGGGGAAGGGGGTTGGGGTAAATTGATGCTGTTTGTTGCGAGTGTGTCTCCGCGGTCCGGGAAATGCTCCGTATGTGAGGCTGCTCTGTTCGCTCTTGTTTACCCCAAGCTGTTCTCTCGCTCGGGATAACAACCCTGAACCAACATGACTATCAGCTGATAGGGTGGCTGCACAGGGAGCTCGTGTGGATGACACTCATTACCCACAGCGGTCCCAAACAGAAGGGAATGCAGTGCACTCCTGGGCCATAAAACCACATCGTGCCATACTCAGGCTATACATGATAAATGGAGAATTCCTTCTCTGGCTATGACCCAACTGAAATGGTTAAGGAGAGAAACAACATTTAAAAAAAAAAAAGTCTCAAGGTTAAAGTTACCCAGGTTGTCCTTAAGACACATTGCAGGTTCGGCCTTACAAGAAACGCTTAAGCCGCTACTGTACTGTACATGGTTATGGGGAAGTTCTTGAACAGGCAGATCTTGCGATTACTCCACAAACTCATATGTTCCTCTGGCCTCTCCTAATATAGCCAACTGAGTTTATCTGCATGAGTGATAACAGGGCATATTCGCCTGCCCCACGGCCATTAGTGTTACTACAAACACACCAGAAACCGTTGGCACACACCCAACTCAGGGAGTAGGAGTTAATAAATAAGAGACAGCCGGCAGTAATAATTCATTTCTACTATCTTCCAAGGGATCATATGGAGATGTCACTGGACAGCAAGAGAGAGAGAGAGAGAGAGAGAGAGAGAGAAGGGAAAGAGATTTAAATATGAAGGTGCCCTTTAAATAGGCTACAAACGTGACACACTGCTCAGCTCCGGAATGACCATGACTGGTAAACTCTCTTTCTACCACGTCTGATTTTCATAAATATTAAGACTTAGTCATTAAACTCTCTTTACTCTCCTCCATGTTTATAGATGAGAGGATCTGTCTAAGGTGGCAGAAGGAAAAAAAAACAGTAAGTGAGAATGCATTTACTGGGCAAATGTTTTCATTATGCCGACCTCATCGTTCCTACGTGTGAGCTTGTTACTTATCACTGTCACTGCTGTATTCCGGGTAGCGGGTGGCACTGCCAGTAACACTGACATAAATAAAGCTGTGATGCCAGCTGTGCTTTGTCTGGGCCATCTCAGACTAGGGGTATTAAGGGATAAGAGGTGTATGAGATGACCCGTGGTCACTGATGGGTCCCCTGTGTTGGACTTGGTCAAAAAAAAAGAACAGAATGTTCTCTAGTGTTTCATTGTGTTTCAAAGTGGTTGTACTTAAGAAGAAACAAAGGCAATCAGAGGAAAATTGAAACTCTAGCCGTGGGTCTAGCCGCCGAAAGGTCATTACATTTCCTCATTTGCCACCGGGGATTTTACTTGAGATGCCTGTCAGCTGGAGTACATACAAGCTATGGACAGCGGTTAGAAGCTCCGAAATGACACACAAGTCAGTCACATCTAAACCCAGCCAGACAAAAAAGTCCCAGCGAAACCTCTCAGCCATTATTAAAGAAGCAGATAGGCTTCAACTGTATTAAATCAAAAGGACGGCATCATCAGTCAAAAGAGACATGGGAGATAGAGATCAAGCCCACTTTATAGGAAAACCGCACGCGAGTAAGCTTATCTACATATTCACACAGACATCCGCATGCCTCGCCATTAATAACACCAAATGCGCTCGCTACCTCTAATGAGCTCTCCGTGGCAACGCTAGACGATGGAGCATTCGCCATGGTGCCCGGGAATAGACCTGCTGATGGGCCACAGCCTGGAATGAGAGGTGGGAAAGAGTGTGAAAGCGCAAGAGAACGCGGGGGAGAGAGGATGGGACGATATGGAATCAGTCAGATCTGCCTTCCCCCGTGGGAAGGAAAGAAGGGCCAGGATGAATATGGATTTCCATTAGAGAGTGAACATTTCCTCTACAGGAGATTTGCTCTGAGATATCAGCCAGTGAAATCTCTCTCTCTGTCTGTCTCTCTCTCTCTCTCTCTCTCTCTCTCTCTCCCTCTCTCATTCTCTCTCTTTTACTCGCCTTTTGATTTGTGAGTCATTTGCGAAATTTCTCCAGACGGCGGGGAATGAAAATGCACCTGAAGGAGATGGCAGGTGACAATCACCTCATCACTCCACTTCCACTAAGCCCGTCTGCTGTCGCAGATTAAAAAAGAAGAAGAAGAAGAAGAAGAAGAAACAATATCAACCGTGCAGATCAGAGTAGGGGCGCGCGTCGCTTCTGTCGAAACATCAGTCATGACCCGCCGCTAATGATCCCTCGTGAAAACTCCGGAGATGATGTGAGGTGATGAACACGCCAGGCGAGCGTCTGCCGCGCGAGGCTCGCCAACGAGCAGCAGATAAGAAATCTCGGTAAATAACTACCAGCCTCGCCATGATGAACCTCCACGCTCCTGACCAGCCAAGCGTGCCATTCCGTGAACTGAGCTCGCTTTCAGGAAACTGCACATCCACGGAAGCGGCGACCTAAGCCTATGAGTTATCTACGCCCAATTATATGCTGAATAACAATCAGCATGACACTAAGAGTAATATATCTGAAAGAAATGTGCGCAGATATACTGGGGGGGCCTACATGAGCCTAGCGCATGCTAATGCGTTGTTTGAATATAGCAATGTCATTGAGGTTCACCGCATAATAGAATTCTATCTAAAAGTGTGATCTTTGAGAGTTATTATGCGGGAGAAGAACTGGAAGAATTTCCTCAGGTGTGCCTTCGTCAAAGTATGGCCACTGAAACAGTCCATAAAATAAACCATTTCACATACAGTCTAGCAGACTTTCTATTTCCCTTTGGACCACGTTGACACTGCCTTTTTGCTCTCCACTTCTTTTCATCATTTTTCAAATGAAACATTCACAGACCACGGAGGGCCGAATGGGGGTTCTGAAAATGGTGATGAAGTCAATGCACTCGCAGGAGGTGTTCACCGTGGGGTCAAATGCTTTCGCGCTGAAACACTCTGGGGTCAAAAGTGTATCAAAGGAGAATCAGAAGCTCTACTCTGACTCACAGCAGAGGCTGAATAAAAGCGGTGAATGATGATAAAGCCCGAACAATAGAGCTGGCCCCAGTCACTGTCTGAATATTCCCTTTGTTGACCACTGCAGAGCCACAGAGCCACACAAAACAGCGGCTTAGCCAGTCCAGGAGAACGCATTTTATACCAAACGTACATTGATGCATGTTGTGTGTATTACCGAGATGGAAACAATTTGACATTTGTGCATCTAACATGGAATGAACATGACATATGACAAAATCTGGAGTATAGTCCTATTCTGTAAATGTTGACCCGTTTTCAGATATCAGATGTTGTCCATCACAAACGTATAGCTCTGTTTCATTCATTCTCGCGTTGGTGAAATACTCTTGTATTGTGTAATCTCACCACTCACAGATAAAGACATACCTGTCTTCTACTGTGTACATGCCCAGGATCTCTCTCTTTCTCTCTTACACACACTCACTCACTCACTCTCTTTTTTTCTCTCTCTATCTCTCTCTCTCTCTCTCTCTCTCTCTTTCTCTCTCACACACACAGGCTTTGTAATTCTTTCTTTCCTTGGCCTCTGACAGATTCGAACAGGGCCCCTACAGTAACACATTCAGTGCACTGAAGGCCAACTATCTGCCATAGTGTTTGGGCTAGATAAGGCCGAGGTCTTTGTCATGTTGGAGTGTGTGGTTGGGGCTTGCAAAGTGTGTTTAGAGTCCACCATGATGATGGTGTGCCTTGTTACATTTGAGACGTATAGGCACGTTGTCAGCGTTTAGCTCGCCTCTTTCACTGGGCCATCAACACGTCCGTGACTGGTGCAGAAATGGTGATTGCTAATGCATACACAAACCAACACACAGTCATTAACAGACACCGAGAACATGAGAGAGGGAAAAAAGAGAGAGAGAGAGAGAGAGAGGGACAGAGAGAGAGAGAGAGAGAGAGAGAGAGAGAGACTATGTTGTGGCGCACAGATGAAGCTACTACAGTCTGCAGCAGTTGTTTTGCTTTGCTCCAGTGATGATCAATGACATGAAGGATGGGTCTATTCATCTCCCAGCGACTGCACAAACACGTTACTACACGGCCCATAGCAGCATGTGGGTGTGGGAGACTCATTCAGTACTAGTCATTTCAGAGGTGTGTTGCGCAACATGCCTGACTGACAGTAGTACTCACTTACAACTGATCCAGGTGGATGAGGGAAAATACCACACAAACATTTGTATGTCTGCAGCCAGCTGACAACCGCCAGAATTTGAGCACGAGTGTTTAAATGGATTTATGGAATTACAAGGTCCTTATTTCTTTTCATGCTCTCATAAAATTGCCAAAATGACCTATTGTAAGGTTAACGACAATGACTACAATTAGCAATAAATCACAAAGGACATAATTATATTCAAACCTCTGTGTTGGCACACATCATTTCATTGTACGACTCCTTTGGAGATTACCTAAAGGAACAGCTCAGCCAAAATCACGTTAACAGTGATTTTCTACTCAGGTTCCATGCATCTGATCCTTCAGCACATGCCTGGTTAAGAAATACTGTGTCTGTTTGAGAATTCTAATATTTCATTATAAGCAATGGATGTATACCAGCAACATCTTACTGTTATGGCACAAAACATGCACATTTCTTCATTAATGCCATAACATGTAGAAAGTGTCACATGGCACAAGCTGAAAATGAAATAAAATGAAATGATAAAAAGTATTTCAATAGCAAAGAATAACTAAAACATAACTATATGGTATTTCGGACTGAGTTGCATGGGTGTAATTCTCTATCTACTGTCTTGATTAATCATTGCTGTATTGATATCGTTTCATCTCTGCAATCACAGAGAACAGCAATGTCAGACAGTGTGTACACAAACACACCCTTGGCATATATTATGAACACACTCAGTGACTCATTTGTCTGTGTACTTGGATCTTAAAAGTCTCCCATGCTGAACAAGGGAGTTATTGTTTACTTAAGGTGTGTAACCACCAGGTGACCTAAGCCTTGTTCTGCAACTCAAAGCCCCATGGTTGTGTGGACATCGACTAATTACTGAGGGACAATAGTTTTGAAATATACTAGCTGTTTCAAAGATCAAATAGTTTAGGGACATAATATGAAATATGTTTCACTGATTCAAGCTTTCTTTCACATTAGTACAGATAGGAAACTAAACCATATGCACAGGTAGTGCATAAGACTATTTGAAAAAGCATGGACAATGGACATACTAAAAAACACTGGTTTTAGTGTTTTTAGTGGTCGCCTGTCCACTGATTGAGGGCTGTATATTCCTGACAGTTAAACTGTTAACAGGACTGAACCATCTCTGTTTAGATGGGCAATTTAAGAGTCACTCAGAACATGTATCATCCTCTCAAAAGCCTGGACTACCTGCACTAGCTACTGTATCAGTGCAAGCAACTGTCTCCTTGATAGCTTTTTCCATCAAGCATTTACGAATGATTCTCCCGCATGAGACAAACTGATGTGGAGATAATGAGGGTAACCGGTAATAGCTTTTCATTTATCCCTTATAATATCCCTCACAATGAATAACCTCGACGCAACGGGCCTCCGGGTTACAGGAACGTTCGCAGCTTTGATATTAAAACAGCAAAAAGGTGAATTATTTGTGTGATAATGTCACGTCTGCTGATTAATACTTTATTCTTTTCTACTCTAAAGTGCTGTAAGTGCTTGTGAAACTGGGGGGTAAACAGCACGTTCTTACCCAAGAGAGCTGGGGTCTGTATACGTCTATCTCCTCTCCTCTTCTCTTCTCTTCTCTTCTATTCTATTCTCTCTTCTCTGCCTCCCCCTCTCTCTTACTCTGTGGCTGCCATCAGCAGTATCCTCACAGATCACCGGCAATGACATGCATCCATTTGGCTGGGATGTGCTCTCCCAGGTCCCCTGGTACCGCCTGGCACGCAACCACACTTCACATTTCCTTCTGAAGTGAGCCTCCTGTTGTCTGTCCTCTCCATGGAGGAAGAAGAAAGACACAGAGAGAGAGAGAGAGAGAGAGAGAGAGAGAGAGAGGGGGAGAGAGAGAGAGAGAGAGGGAGAGGAAATAGAGAGAGAGAGAGAGGGGAGAGGGAGGGGGCAGGGTCTCACAGGCAAACACTAAAGGTTACAGCGCTCATTTCACATTAAATATCAAGGACACCAATAATTACTGCACCCCGTTGTCAGGTTCCTGCTGCTTGGTGAGGTTTCTCTCGTCACCACCACCACCCCGACACCCCACCCCACCCCCCACCCCCACCTACATACACACAAATACCCCCCCTCTGTCCTTGGAAACGTCTGGGAAATGACTAAAATCGGTGATGGAGGTTTTGAACCCAGAGAAATGGCTTTAACCAAGAGGAGCACGCTGTGGTTAATTGCCGGTGTTTCCCGGGTGCCTGGCGTAATTACATGTCAGAAGTGTGAGCCGTGCTGGAAAACGTATGAGTACAAGGGAAACAGATCTCTCCCAGGGGTTATCCTGTGTTCCATACAATTTCTCATGAACTGTTGACGCCACTTGAAGAGGGGGGAGGTTGGCTGGGGATGGAAGGATCAAAGCTACACACAGACCTGCAGGCCCAAAAGCCAAGGAGAGATGTCGACACGAGGTAAAATACAAACAGAAGACAATAGAGATGGATTGGGGGGGGCGAGGGGGAAGGGGGGGGGGTGTGGCGGGGGGACGAGGAGAGAAAGAAATAGAGCGAGAAGTAAAACAAGACCGGCCACAATTAACACCATTCTGTTGCATTGCTTTGTGAGTACAAAATAGCCGTGCCAGAGAGCTTGCGGGCGTGTGAATTGTTGTCGAGGCTTCATGGGTGGCGCTGAGTGGTCAAATATAGTGCCAGTGTGCCAGCCAAGGAATGCGCACCCTGCCCTGTCTGTGTGTGTGTGTGTGTGTGCATGTGTGTGTGGGTGTGTGGGTGCGACCTGGGCACGACGTTAAGTATCTGGCTCATGCGTGTGCAACGCAAGTCTAGGGAATGTTAACTGGTGCTGACCAACTGCGGCAACAGGCACTGGACAGAGTAGGTGGCCTTTATCTGCTGTGGTTAGATTCCAGTGGGGCGGGCTGTCACTGAACTGATAGTGGAAGAGGACGGTCCAGGGCCGAGCGTACGGAGCAGCGGCCGACGAGCCCTCCCAGCTCCACTGACCCACATATCACACCTCCATTCAGAAAGTCCCACATACCCCGGGATCAAATCGGACGCGCGCGGTAATGAACTGAGTCACAGAGTGCAGCCGTCGCCGAGCTGTCACACCGTCACAGAGCTTTATTCAGCGCCCTCTTACGCTGTGAAATGTGACAGTTGTGTCAGTAAGCAGGTAAATATAGCTCGCCGGGCGAAGACACTAAGAAAAGACAGGCCTCGGTGCAAAAGGAATGCATCTGGAAAGACTGCGCGGAGAGATTCCTAGGGATTTACTTGTTTGTTTGCCTATACTCGGTGACCTGATTTCGGAGCGGTGCCCACACGGTAATGATGTTGTCCAGGTGAGTGGGCAGCCATGGCGGTGGACTGGCCAGCACAGGGGGGGCCTCTGCGATTGTCTGTGTTGCCGAGGGTCACGCGGAGCGGTTCAGCCGAAAGTGCTGGGAGTTGGTGCTCAGCGTGCAATCTCCATTAAAGCTCACCTCCACTCTCCGGCTGTCGCTCGTGATTTGTGTTGTTGTTGTCCTTCCGGTGGGGTTTTCTTTTTTCGCCTTTCCTGAGCGAGAGAGCGGGGGGGGGGGGGGGGGGGGGTCTCGGGAGAGCAGGAAGGCTGCGTGTTGTCTGTGTGTGTGTCCGCCCCTCCCCCCCCTCGCTCCTCGCTCTCCCCCCAGAGAAGGCCCTGCTAGTCTCCGTCCATTAGAGGCGAGATGGCTGAGGTGTGTGTGGCGTGCGGCTGTGTGTTGACATGCCAGGTCTCCTGTTGGCAGACAGCGTCTTGGCCCTGTTGATGCTCTGTTTCACCGTGATGTCGGGCTCTTGCGTTCGCCTGCAGACACATCACTGAGCCATTCACACCATAGGCCTGATCCTGATAGATAGAGGAGATACTGGGGAGATACTGCTTTTCGCTGTACAGTAATTTCCCCGCATATAAGCCGCATTGTGTATAAGCCGCAGGACAGTGTTTTATGCAAGCTAAAAGAAACAAAACCATATCAACACCATATTAACTGCCCCCCTGTATTAACCTCATAGCTGAAGACATTTTCTAAAATCAATGTACTGTATAAGCCGCGGCTAATAGTCGGGAAATGACGGTAGATACTATTGTCTATGTCTCAGAGCAGTGTCATGGTCTTATTTATCTTTTACTCCTCATTGTTTAACGGTTCACTAATGAGCTTCTACAGACAATTTCAGTAAAAAAAATTGTCAGCGGCACCCTGCAGGGTTGTTTAAGTCTCATGACTGTTTCCAGAAGGCAACATTTAGCATTCTGTAGCTTTCCTATCCACTGTTGTGTCCACACAATGTCGTGATTGGGAATGTCCTGAAGCAAGACTTCCCCATGGGATGCATCAGCTGCCACAGTCCAAGTGCCTCAGTGCAATCATTTACCAGGAGCTTACATTGTCCACCTTTCTTGATAGCACTTTAACAGAAAGAGGGCTACAGTAGATCTGTTATTTTATTTGTATTGAGTTTCAAAGTCAGTGTGGGTCTCGAAGGTATGCGGATGACTGTTGCGCAACTTCCAGTTCATATCCGGAGGAGTGCCAGGCGAGCCGTCTGTGTGTGTGTGTGTGTGTGTGTGTGTGTGTGTGTGTGTGTGTGTGTGTGTGTGTGTGTGTGTGTGTGTGTGTGTGTGTCAGAGCAGGACGGTCAGGAGATAGCCGATGAGTCACACTCAGCTGGACAGGAGACCGGTTACTGGGGGCATGCCAGCAGCAAGCTCGCATCTTACTTCAATCACCAGACCCATTTCAAAATCAGGAATGTGCCTGTCTCATGCTATAAAGAAATAAAAGTTTTACAAGACAATTCTCTCTGTAGATGTGCTCATTAAATGTACAATTAACATAATTACATAACACCTGTTATAAGTACTGATCTGGATATTTATCATTATCAATTTTTAAGTTTATAGTCACTTACAGACTTCTTTCCCCAGGCTTTGCCGGTCAGTTTAATACAAATAGTGTTTTTTTTCCCCATGTCAACAGTTTTTATGTGGAATAAGTTTCAACACAGGAAATCTCAATCTCTCACCTATCATCTGTTGCATTTTATTCAAGAAATAAAAACAAATTAATTATCACGTTGGCAATGGCTGAGTTATTATTGCGGTATGTCGGGAGGGGCTTTTTTAGGTGGAAAAAAGGGGGTTGGTTTTCCCAGAGGAAGGAAGCGAAAGCATTAAACTGTGAATGTGAGATGTGGGAAAGGAAAGAGCCGGATGACACAGCGCTCAAACATATGACATAACCGGGCAAAGTGCACTCCGAGGTGAGGTCATGGCAGAGCTGGGGGCCCGACGCGGCCACTCTCGTGTAACAGCTGCCATGCATCTCCGTGAGACACGGTGTGGGACGCAGCGCTGAGTCAACAGCCTCGCTGTTTAGAGTCAACTCCAGGAGCTGGTGTGTGTCTCATGCCCTGCTCTTTACTCAGTACAGGTGACTTGGCATAACACCCAAATGAGAATGCTGTTGCTGCAAGCGCAGCAAAAATAGCGACACACCACCAAACAAACAGACTAAGAACATAGAGCATGAAAGAGTCGAGAAAGCAAATATATGTTGCTGTTGTGAGGGAAATGCATCCTCATTAGATTACAAACTTTGGCTGACTCTCACCTTCTCAAGGCCCTAGTTGAGCAAATGACCTTTTCGAATGAACTTTGCCAGAAAGCGTACAAGGAAACGGGAAGGGGGAGTGTCACAGGACGTCACGCATTACTAAGAGAGAGCAACGTGCAGCCTTAGTCATGTTGAAACCACACTCTGCGGACTAGATTACCAGTGAAAGAGCCTTGATGTCTGATTACCTGCACTGAGCTCACTGACTTTCAAAATGACTGTTGTTTACTGTTGTTGCGCCATGACAACCAGCCTCTGTCATATCACCATGCTGGTAATGATTTAACAGGTCTTACCGTCACCCTCTACTCAATCTTAGAAAGCAGTGCAGCTAAATTAGAAATTGGGCAAGGAAAGAGGCATCGTTACCATGGTGATGGAATTATTCTCTTCGTGTGCGCCCCAAATTAATGACTGAATGCATATGTAGCAGCTCATTATAAGGATTAGCTAAATGCTTGTTGCCATTTTACACTTATGGTGAAAAGCTATAACCCTTCTATTGTGTTAGGGTCAAAATTGACCCGTTTTCAAGTTTAACTGTGTAAAAAGCACACTTTCCTTTTTTGTCCTGGAATGAGGCTTCATCTAATCCTCAGACACACCTATTTAAATGCAGCAAAATCAATTTTCACAATTTTAGTAAATTCTAAAGGTCTCAAAAAAAAAAAGTTACATCTGTGGTGTCACGGGTCCAAAATGACCCGGCAGAGAATACTGGCTGTTGTATGCATCACTTAAAGGCTATGGGTTGCTCTAAGGATCATTTATGGCCCAATGTGCACAGTTATGGCCCACATCACCAACACACACACACACACACGCGCGCGCGCGCACACACACACAGACACATACCTACACACACATGCACCAGCACATACACACAGCACAGCATGTACATAATAAAATACACAAACACATGCACAAACACGCCCACACGCATGCACACATACACCCTTACACACACACACACACACACAGATGCACAGTACACACACACACACACATAGATGCACAGTACACACACACACACACACACAAACACACACACCTACACACACCTCACACACACACACACACACACACGCACAGATGCACAGTGCACACACACACACACCTCACACACACACACACACACACACACACACACACACACACAGAGATGCACAGTGCACACACACACACACACACACACATCTTTGAGTACGTTTTCTGAGATGCAGCACTGTGCGAGACCACCGGAGCTGAGAAGTGAGTGTGTGTGTGATGTACTATAGCCTGTGTGTGTGTGTGTGTGGAGGGGGGGGGGGGCTTCTGTGTGCCTATGTGTGTGTTTGCATGTGTGTATATGTGTGTATGTGCATGTTCTGTGTGTATTCTGTGTGTGTTTTCTTTCTCTCTCTCTCTCTCTCTGTGTCTGTGTGTTCTGTGTTATCTGTGTGTGTTCTGTGTGTGTTCTCTCTTGCTCTCTCTCTCTGTGGGTGTATCTGTGTGTGTGCCTGTGTGTGTATCTGTGTGTGTGCCTGGGTGTGTGTGTGTGTGTGTGTGTGTGTGTGTGTGTGTGTGTGTGTGTGTGTGTGTGTGTGTGTGTGTGTGCGTGTGTGTGAGTGTGTGCCTGTGTATGTGTGTGTGTGTGTGTGTGTGTGTGTGTGTGCACGCGTGCGCATGTGTGTATGTGTGTATGTGTGTGTGTGTGTGAGAGTGTGTTCCTGCGTGTGTGTGTGTGTGTGTGTGTGTGTGTGTGTGTGTGTGTGTGTGTGTGTGTGTGTGATCTGATATTGGAGTGACAGTGACGGCAGAGAACACAGTGAACATGTACACATAGAGACACATAAAACACACACACAAGCAGACAAACACACACACACACACTCATAGACAGAGAAGCACTCATACACAAAAGCAAGCGCACACATGCACACACTCATTTACATATATAAAAGTTGCAGTAAGGTATGGAGTCGGCGATGGAAACAAAAGCGTGATTGATATTTGCGGAGAGAATGTGCAGGACTGACCGGCGGTCATATTGCGTACCGCTTTGCGGTACATCTAGTTTTCAATGTTCAGCTTATGGTTAAATTGTTTGGTTAATTGGTATGGTTAAATAAAAGTTGGTTTTATGGAAAAAAAAATTACTTGTTGTCTTTATCCTACCATTTATCTATGCGGGTCCGTTTTGACCCGAAACACCAAAGATGTCACTATTGTTAATAATTTTAAATAATAAAAATAAATAAATAAAATTGTTTTGGTAGGTGTACTCTAATATTAGTTTATAACACATTTACAGTTTATTGTTACTCATTCTATAAAAAAATAAGTATATTTAGTGAATTTAAACAGTTTTTGCAATCAAAAAACGAGTAGTATATTTTAAAATACTGTGTCTGTGGAGCCAACTAAAAATAATTCACAATTCATTCCATTTATATGAATACATACTAAGCCAGCAATTAGCTGAAAAACAACATTTGAAGAAAACTGGTGATTTTAAGCATTTTCAAGCATTTTAAAATCATGGGTCCAAATGGACCCGCTAACACCACAGGTGTAAACAGCTTTCTAACACAATACAAGGGATAATCAGGTAATGAGGTAATGACTGTGGAAGCCAGATGATGATACAAATGACTGCTCGTACTCGTACTCGTACAGGAAAAGCCTACTAGTAGTAGTACTAAGCCTACTACTACTACTACTACCAATACTACTTATAACTACTACTAATAATAATAACAATAAAAATGATAATTGTAAAACATCAACAGTACATTCATTCAAAGTAGCAGAAGGGAAGAGAGATATTATAGCATTACTGTTTTTGAGTTAGATACAAAGTAAAGGAGGATGGGGAATGTACAAATTAACATGTAACATGAAGCAAGAAATCAATCAGTTTGCACATGTAGATTGTTTTTACCTGCGCTGAGTCACAGCCATAAAGATGTCCTTCCTTGGCCAACCCTTCAGTCATGCCATACTGCTTAATAAAACAAACAAACAACAAACAAATACATAAATAACAATAATAACACTACAACAATAGCCATAATAGTTGTTGTTGTTAATGAACTATATTCTTCTCAGAAATTTGTTTGGAAGACAGGGATATTTTAACGATACACTTGTGAGTGCCAATCAAAAGGATAGGCTACCCTACCCACAACACTGATTATAGTGATACCCAATAGATCTCAGCCTGGATAACTGATAAGCTGTGGAGACGGCATTGTTGGTAAGTGAGAGGACAAGGACCCCCCTGGGCACTGAGCCGCCTGGCAGACTCCCTCAGATAGAGACATGACATGGGTGAAGGGGGAAGGGGAACGGTTACTTTGGTGCCGTGGATTAGATTTTATGCCAGATAGATTTCTCTTCTCCCTTTCCATCTCTCTCTCTCTCTCTCTCTCTCTCTCTCTCTCTACAACACTCAAACACTGCATTTGTTTTGTCAATATTTTAAAATGTTCATTTAGGGTGCTTAATAATTGGAGGCTTTGTCACAAATCACAAGCTACTTTAAGTAATAAAGACGGACTGATATGATATGTCACCGTTAGTGTCCATTCCTCGGTAATGACCATATTTTGCATTGTGTGACTTCACTGTGTCTCAAACGCTCTTGTTGCTATGTCCTTTCTGAAACAACTCGCAATGATGTTCTACACTCAAGATTCAATTGCATGTCCCCCACCCCCAACCCCCTCTCCAGCAATGAGAGAATTATTCCTGTTAATTATTATGTCATCGGAAAAAAAACTGGACATGAGTCATATTTACAACCCACTTTGAATACTTCACCCCAACATGACTTCTTTGGAATATCAGCTTGTCCAATTAGGCATGAAAACCGTTATTTTACGGAGCTAGTGGCCGTCCACATTCAAATTCCAGAGTGGATTCATGGTGTTCATGGTCATGGTAACCTGGCCAGACTCCCCTCCTTAAAGTCCCATGCATTCAGTCTCTAATCAGAGGTTAGGTCAGTGTTTACACCATGCATTTGATAAATGCCTCCCTAACCACAAACACACACACACACACACACACACACACACACACACACACACACACACACACACACACACACACACACACACACACACACACAAACACAAAGAAAAGAGGGGCCAGGTTCCCACAGAGGACTAGTGAACATAATAAAATACTTAACATTCCTTATCCTGAAATAAAGGCTGGGCTTTTAAGCACATTGAATCATAGAGGAAAACAACCACACACAATCCCTAAACACTTGGCACCCAGTACAACAATAACCATTCAGCTGTCCTCTAGATTCAACACCGAATTTTGGATTCTTCTGTCAAGGTTTCTCTCCATCTCCCTGTTCAGAAAACCTGACTAAGAAAATATGTTGGACGGGTAAAGGAGTTATAGAGAATATTTCTGTTTAATGTCATGTTTATATGCATCTTGTTCTACAAACAATCATGTTACAATAGACTTTGTTGTCTTATCCCCCAAATCTTCTTATCCGTGATTGACTCAAATACCACAAACCACATATATGCTCCAACAACCATGAAGCACAAGGTCAAGAGTCACTACAAGGCAAATTGCATTTTTGATTTGCCAACACCCACACCGAAGTCGATTTTTTCGCAAATCCCTTTGTCTCAGCCCTTAGACAAGTTTGACAGACCAACGAGATGCCATCCCTCATTGCATGTCAATGACCTGCGGTCCATGGGACAAACAACCCACTCATTAAGGAGGACACAGCCTTGAATATAGTAAAGGCCAAAGTAGGCAATGATTACCTGTGCGACATCATCTGATGAAACTACTCTGATTTATGATTTGTTGAATCAAAATGAATATTGACTTCTCCCTGCTTGCTCTACCCCCTTCTCTCTCAATCTCTTTCCTGAAATGATAGATGTAACTGCATTGATTTCCAATCAATTACTTTATTTTCATTTTATTTAAGCTTCGGCAATTGTTCGATATGCTCGCAAAAAGCAATGTGTCTTTGTCAGGCGTACCTAAAAAAAATGAATTATTTATTGATAATTTGCGGGAAAGAAAATATCGACTGTGCTAGCTTGTCAGCAATAAATAACAAGGCAATACAAGCATAAAACTTATGTTCATCTTACTTAATCTGTTGAAGTATGGGAGATTTTTCATTCAGTTGTGTTAATTTTTTAGCACCCCTTTTGGTCCATAAAGATCTGGTTTTTGCTCATAATGCCATGTTGCAATTGCGCTCATATGTGGCATCCCACACACATACACCAGTACTGCATATTAAAACCAAACAGTCTGAATGGGAGACCATCACTCCTTGGACATTAAGATTAAAACAAGTGCCTCTGGAATGGGTCCCATTTCAATTAACCACAGCTATTTGTGAGCATTCTCTCGGTCTACCAAGTTCAATTGGAAATGCATGCCCTCCCCCTTGCCTGGGTTATTTTAAAGAATAATCAGTCTTGGGGTCTATTTGCATATGTAGATACCAATTTCCCCCCCGTTTTTTGATCCAATGACCCATACACAGACATCATGTATAGCGCACAATTTTGCCTTAAAAGACATTAGCATGGCTTGTTTCACAGACATCCATCGACAGAGGCTGGGTAGACAAACAAAACTGTGCAGCGCACATCACTTCAGGGAAAAAGAGGTTGGGGGGGTGGGGGGGGGAGTAAAGCTAAAACAACTCACTGATTGCACTGACAATGATGCATTAAAATGGGTCATCGTGTAATTGTTCTTCCCTGTGGCTACTGCTGGAGGGAGCAATGCATAATGATGACAGAGCTACAGGACTTGGTTGGGAAGAGATAAAAGCTGCCATGTCAGACTGCAGTGTATTCCAGGGAAGAATTGTCCCCTGTGCTCCTTTCCACCTGGCTATCCACAGCCCGAGTCTGACCTAATGCTGCCCAAGGACCAGCAACAGTGTTGCTATGCTGACTATGAGTCACTTTGATGATTGATACAGTAGAATGTTCCATAACATGCCACGAAAGCTGAAACCACTGTTTCTGGACACAGTGTCTGGAGAGCAAAGCAAACCGAGCATATGCAGTTATTATCGTGAGATGAAGGAGTCTGATGTCCAAATCCCAATACACTTGTTTTTCAAAAGAAATCTCTTGTCCTCACACTCTTTCATTTTCTGCACTTGTTGGGCATTGCCAATCTCTGGCACATCCAAACCCTGCTGGGATTAACAGTGACATTACTTCCTCTTCGGGCTGCTGGAATTCCTTTAAATGGACCATCCAGTCGCAGCTCCTAAGACACCACCATATGACCAAATCAGATGCTGGGAGCTACAAATATGCCTACAGCAGCGAGGCACAATGGACACTCAGTTCTCCAGGGGTTAGCACCAGACCATACTGCCACTTCAAAACAATGGCATTCTGTTCTGGAAATGTTGCTTGTCACATTGCTCTTTAACTCAGAATATGAAAGCATGGGCTTGTAAGATTGTAAATTAACTTCATTCTACAGTTTCAGGAATTGTGTAACATGAAAATGTATGTTTCATGTTATATGTTATATTATGTTCACAAAATAATACTTCTGCATTCATCGCAACACACTACTGCTTTATATCTCACACTGCCAATAGTGTTAGGTGGTGTAAACATCATGCTTTTGCTGTGCGTTCAATTTAGTATTGCATGTTGCTGATCAATACGAAATATATGGTTCAAATCATTAATTCAAAAGTTGTTGGAGAAGAATATGATGCAGTATACACCTTTGGAAGTCCTCTCCAGCGCCCTAGAAAATATTATTGTCTGACTTAACAAGAGAACAAGATTGCAAGTTAAAGGGGGATTTGTTCAGGTATGAGGCAATCGTGGGTACTGACACATTAAATGTTTTATTGTGTGCAACGTTTGCACATAACAGCTATATCAGTGGCCTATAAGACAGTGATAATTTCAATGTTTAATTTCAAAGTTGGCTAGTAGATAAGCTTTGCGATTTTAGGCATTGCACTTTGAAGTGTTAATGGAAAATAGGCTGATATTGTAGGCTACACCATGCGTGTTGTAGGTGTTGAACAGGTAGGCTATATGGCCAACCTAGATGCCATCTTGTCAAGGCCAATGACTCTAAAAAGGATGGACGTCTAGTTTGACTCGTTGATGAACTCTCCTGCCAGATCAAGTGCAAAAAGAGTGTTCTGTAGCAGTTATACAAAGCTCTCCAAATCAGCCTATGTATGGGCCTGTACTTCCTTACTCTCACTCACCAGCGTGCATTTCAACCATTTGCGAGGTGACACTTGGCACCGTCTGTGGAATTTCACCGCACTATCTTGAGTCCATTAGAGAGGGGGAATTACGCGGCATGTAGACCCATATGTTAAGTTGAGAAAATCATTTTGCAAATTTGCACCGTTCATTCTATCATAAAGTTTGTATTCATTAAGGTAAATCACTAAGTTTGTGTCCGCGTGGTGTGTGAAAATGAAGTTTCTTGTTTGTTAACCTTTTTTTCGTCTGGTTTTTCAGTGCACCAGTCGATCTTCTACGCAACAGTTTCTAGATGCCAAAATAAGAATTCCGCGCTGTGGAAGGAGAGCGCTCTCTGTGGCGAAATACCGATGTATGACACTGTTTCGCCGACCACGGAGCTCGTCTAAAGACAGAAGCAAAGCAGACGCTGCACACAGGCTTATATACAGTTCTAAAAATAGTCACCCAATTGCCGTGTAGGAGTGAAGTTGAATTACACCAATCACAGACGCCATGGGTAGAACTTATGTCAGTCGACAGCCGTAATTGGTCGAAGGTGATATCATATGCGCGCGGGCAACACAGTCTGAGATCATTGGTCAACGTTTTAAACGTAACTCTGTCACGAGTCTGTAGGCAGCCTGCGAGGTTTGAATAGGGAAGTTTACTGAGCGCACATCTCGCTTCGACTTCAGTGTTTGCAAATACAGTGATCTCAGCGACGGAGGACCTAGAGGACTTTTGAGTGAAATACACTTCACTGCCGTTGCATGTGCACTCACCAGGATACTCTTCTGTCAAGACAGCGGCCGTTGTCATCTTGATTCCAGACAGAGATTTAATTTGTTAGGTGATATTTAGCCTAGACACTTTTGGGATTTAAAATGGATGTTCTACCGATGTGCAGCATTTTCCAGGAGCTTCAAATTGTTCATGACACTGGTTATTTCTCGGCATTGCCATCCCTTGAGGAATATTGGCAGCAGGTAGGCCTATTACACAACATTTTAATCAAAAGTGATTTACACTTAACCACTCTAGTTGTTGATATGTCATTATCTGTTAACGTCTGGAAATTTAAGAAACATGTCAAGACAGAATTGCCTGTGTGTGATAGGGAAGTTGAAATCACCGAAGCTTGCATTTAGACTGTCTTGCAAATCCATTAGGGTACATGTCGTTTGGAACTGCGTCGCGCAAGCAATTAGTTGGTTACACTGTAACAATAGCGTTGAGGTGCGATATTAACTGGCTACACTTTCAAGTGGTTTACTTTGCCACCACGTACGTGTAAACTGCAATAGCTTGATCGGTGGCGTTCAAATAAGAAATCACTCGAGTGAACGCAAAGTTATCTTCGCGAGACAACAGTATCTCGATTGCAACCTTCAGTCAAGATTGAGATTCACGCGTTTTCATTGAAAGTGTTTGGTGCGTTTTATTGAAGCTAATATTCTGTAAGCTTGTCATGCTATCCCCAAAGGTGTATACAAACGGGCATATGTCATAATTTGATCAATTACACGAGATGCGTTTTTCGAAGGCTTGTTTGGTTAAATGTGAAAACCCAACGGAGTAAATCCGTTGATTAACGGTCTGTAGCACTACTGAAGTTGTTGCGATTCAAAATGTTGACAATCCGGAAATGTGCGAATGGCAAACGGTCTTAGATTTATGACAGATTAATGTCACATATCTGTAATTGCCTTATTATATAATTAACCATTGGAAGTTGCTAATAACTGTCGGTGGTAAATACAGGGTATTTTTTCTTGAGATTGTTGCAATGGGCTATGTGATTGAACCCGATCCAAGTAGTTTCCTTTAGTCGTTTTGCGATTTGGGCGTAGTGCCAAGTTGGTCTTCGCTGCCATCACAGATATTTAAACATCGAGATACGTGCGCAGGTCCACATAATAAGGTTTGCTTTTACAGAGATGCGTGCAGTGGACACCGAAGTCGTTTGCACACGTTGGAAAGCTATCTCTAGGCTGCAATGTAGGCTTCTTGCAAATCAAGGAACTCCCTTGGGGTATAGTAACATTAATTGTTGCCGTTATATTTGGGTTTTACATCAAGGCTGTAAGAATTGAAAGGGTCTTCTCCACAGCTGACACGCATGAATAGATACTAGTGTAACTGGAAAATATTGGCTAAGAGTGTGGAAAAATACACCCTTGACTTCAGCCTGGGGCACATATCCCTACCATTGCTTTGAACCAACGTGAGTCAGTCAAATGGGTCAAATGTCATGGACTTCAGAGAGGCAGAGAGGCCTAGATCACAATTCATTCATTTCTAGCAAGATGACCAGTGCTGGAGGAAGCATACCACGTCAGTCTATTTGAATGAGGAAACTGGCATGAGCGAGGTTAGAGAGGAAGTTCTGTGGCTTCCTTAAAAGGATGTACAATGACTGCATGAGTCACTCAGTTCCACAGATACCATAAAGTAAATACAGAGCAAAACACAGACTTCATCAGGCCATTGTGACTTTTAACCTGTTTATCGCATACCATCTGCGTGTTTGGAATGTGAATATTATTCATAGGCCAGATTTTGTGTGCACCCTGCGCACGCGTGTTTAGGGTTCACCCGAGCTAACCTCAGCCATTTTCTTCCCAAGCCACTGGAAACATTGTAGCTCATCAATAGTAAATGCTGTGTTATTTCTAGTATGCTTGCGGTTACTTTGGGGATTCAAATGCAACATGCTGCCCTGAACTGATCGCTCCTCCTCGGCTATTATCATCTTAGCACTCTCTCAGTATCTCTTTGCACATGTTAATTGTTTCTTTATTCCTCTTTTTTTCCCCCTGCCACTCCAACCCCACATCAGACGTGCTTGGAGTTTGAACGCTACCTGCAGAGTGAGCCTTACGTCTCGGCGTCTGACCTCAAGTTTGAGGGTCAGGAGGACCTGTGGAGCAAGTTAATCCTGGCCTGCGGGGACAAGAGCGAGACCGGCCCCTCCAGCACCACCATCCCCCACCTCCCGGAGGAGGACAATCAGGACGGCCACCTCTCGGAGACCAACAGCCTGAACTCGGACGCCAGCAGCGAGGCGTCGGACAGCTCCGAGGAGCTCTCGCCCACGCACAGCTTCGCCTCCAACCCGCTGGGCTCGGCCATGACGGGCTCGGGCCACCTGAGCTCCTCGGTCATCAGCACGCCGCCGTCCTCGCCGGAGGCCGCGCACGAGCTCTGCGGCAACGTCGCCACCTGGGGGGTGGCGGCGCAGACGGAGCTGCACGCGCCCGCCAAGGCGCGGGGCGGCACGGGCAAGAGCTCGGAGAAGATGGGCAGCCCCGGCGGAGAGGACGCCTCGCCCGACGGCAGGAGGAGGGTGCACCGCTGCCACTTCAACGGCTGCCGCAAGGTGTACACGAAGAGCTCCCACCTAAAAGCACATCAGCGCACCCACACAGGTAAGGGCTCGTCTGGAAAGACACCCACCCATCTCCCCCCCCCCCCCCCCCCCAGCCACCAGAGATGAATCACATGCATCAATTTGAAACTCACAAACCTACGGGCACACACACACACACCAGCACAGGCCTGTTACATACTTGTTGAGTTGCCTGGTGCTTTCATGAATTACGTAAGCCTTGGCAAGTGTGCAATGTGCTTTGCTCATTGCTGTGACTTTCTTCTGCTTTTCAAAAAGCCAGTGACATTTGTCATCAGTGGTCAGATGAAGGGGCCCCTGTTGTGCTTAGCTGAGTATGTACTGCCAAGAAGAGAAGTTTTTTTTTTTTTTACCAAAGTAGGGTATGCGGTGGGATCTAGTTAAGAGTTTTGAGATGAAATGGTGTGTGTGTGTGGAAAGCAGGACGTTGTGTAACTCATCTGAGGGCTCCCTGTCTCTGTCTCTGTCCCAGGCAGCTAGTTCTCTTTGCCACTCTGTGGATATTTGTTTTGCATGACTGAGCGGGTGAAGTGTGACCTAATCTATGTGGAATGCGAGTGGCAGGGGAAGGGGAGGGGGAGGGGGGGGGGAAAGGGAAGAGGGGGGTGGGGGGTTGCTGAGGGAGGTGCTCTTTGGATGAAAGCAATGAAAGCAACCTGCTCCACCAAAACAAGAACTTGTTTCGTCACGGGAGAGGGGAGCTTTTGATTGGAGCTCCGAGGGCAGTCCTCTTATCTACGGCTGGGCTGATTTATGCCCTGCAGGACTGGCTGTCTGGCATTCAGCTGGCTCGGAGACTCCTACCTGACTGACTGAAAGGCTAGTTTCTGTTTATGCATTGCAACATGCAGACGTGCTCTCTGCATTCCACACATACTGGCGCTTTTTCAAGGGTGCACAAGGCATGCGTGAGGTCACAGCAGTCACTGAAAGGCATGTCCTGAAGAGCCATTAACTTTGTTACTTGACCCAGAAAATTACAGTGTCTTCTATTTTATGGTTGACCTTAGGCACCAAAGTAGAAATTATACCTGAGAAGTATCTGTGTTGTTGAGTTCAAGACTGACCCCAATGATTTTGTGCGTTTGTGTACTAGTCTTTACATGTTTGAGTAGCCATGTTCTGACTGAGCAGCAGTACCTGTCAATGACCGTAAATAAATATTCATGAGATTCTTTTTTTTGTGTGTGTCCCAGGCGAGAAGCCTTACAGGTGTTCATGGGAGGGTTGTGAATGGCGCTTCGCACGTAGCGATGAGCTGACACGTCACTTCAGGAAGCACACTGGTGCCAAGCCATTTAAATGCAGTCACTGTGACAGGTAAGCTCATCCCATCACCGGAACCAACACGGTTGGCACACTGCTTTCCAAGACTATTTGACTGCTTACACCTTAAATCCCTGGGAGAAGTATTTGCTAAACCCTCGGAATGCACAACAGTAGGCATGTTGAGCAGAGTATAACTGATAGTCATGTCATTTAGCTGTAATAATTCAACTGTATTTACTGATAACATCTTTGGCACTCAGGAAAATTAAGTAAACAAGCGGCATATTATTATATTTCTCCTTTTTAAGACACGCTTATTGCTGTGTCAAAGTCGATCATCCCTGTTTCCTTGGCAACTGCATCATTTATGAAGAGTCAGGCAAACTTGGTGACAGCACTGATGATCGCTGCAGTAGCTAAATAGCCAACCAAGGCAGCAAATGTGTTTCAATGACCACACTGGCTGTGCTCTGCTCTGCTTGCTACAATTTGAATGAAACTTATCATCCTAGTAGGTGAGAGATTTCTGATTTGGGCTAGCATTTTATCTCACCAGTTTTTTTTTCTCCCCCCTGTTTCCTCGTCTTTCTGCAGGTGCTTCTCCAGGTCCGACCACCTGGCCCTGCACATGAAGAGGCATCTCTGAGCAGTTTAGTGAGCTGAACAGTAAGCCAGGGGAGAACAGCTGAACTAGTGTCTCCTGACCGGCCGCACGGTTGACCTGCCCCTTACCACGAGGAAGGAAAAAACGAGGGGGAGAGAGAAAGCGTGATCCAGCCAAAGCATGCCATTTTGCACCTTAAGCAGTGCCTCCGGGGGGCTCTCTTGGAGAAGGCGTTTCTGAACGGTGGTTGAAAAAGAAGAACGAGGACAAACAACGGAGGACAAAATCATGTACTGAAGGAGAGGAGATGTGCAGGACGTTTTCAAGGAGAGAGAGAGAGAGAGAGAGAGAGAGAGAGAGAGAGAGAGAGAGAGAGAAGGAAAAAATTGAAAACATACAAAAAAAAGACCAAAAAAATTGTGAGTGAGTGATGTGTACGTATGGTGCATGATGTTTGCGGAGGACTCCTGGACAACCCGATAAAAAAAAAAACGCTGGTATTTAAAAACAAACACAAACAAAACAAACAAAAAAAAATCCATGAGTGAAGTGAGCATGTGCGCTGCGTGTCTCTGCGGGACTGTCCTGTGTGTGCAGAGGGGGGAGGGCTTCCAGGGGGGTCGCTGTGGACTGACGAGTGGTGGTGTGTTTTTTCCGGGGAAACAAGTTCCGGTTTTGTTTCCCCCCGTTGTCTCCAGAGAGGCAAGCGAGCGAGCGAGAGAGTGTATGTGCCTGTCAGAGAATGAGTACTAAGGTTTCTCGCCAAACTCCCCCTAGGGTGTGGGGTGTCCTTTAGAGGAGGTAGTGTGGGAGTTCAGTATCGGGGATGAATGCTACCCCCCCACCACACACATACACATACACACACACACACAAACACCCATACAAAAGGGGGAGGTAGAAACCTAGTTCTGAATGATCGAGGCTTTTTTGGTGTTTGGTGCAGCTACTAAATGTGCAATGTGTTATGTAGCTTGTCTTCACAAGCTGCAAAAGCTCATTTGTAGTCCATTGTATAAGCTGTGTGCTTAGAAATATTACACAACTATTATTTCAGTATAACAGACAGGTGTTGCATGGTTCTTGGGTTTTCATTTCTACTCTTACCCTGTTGTTTGTTATCAGGACTGCAAAATAGATTCCAATAAAGTGCAGCTAAAGATAAACGGTTAAATGTTACAATGTTGTACATATGAAAAGCGTTTGATGACTTCTCCTTTTTGACTTTCAAAAAACCTTTCCCACAACTACGCACCCATCTTGCTTATTTTGGAGAAACCACTATTGCTTAGCAACCATCTCATTCATGACGCTTTTCCCACTTATCCATGTCTTCAGGACTAATTTTTGTATCTCTTTTTTTTTCTTTTCTTTTTTTTTTACTGTTTATGCACTGTTGGCCTTAATGGTGCCTTATGTGAGTGACCTAGCCCAATGGAAGCGGTGTGAGCTTGTTGAGGGGGGTGGGGGGAGTAGACTGTTGGGGATGGTCACATCTATGTTTGTATGAGTGATTTAAATGCTTTATTAAGGCTCAATTTCACATGAACATGCACCTTTGCCTTGTCTGTACTGGCGAGTATCTTACAAAACCCATATAGGTTTTGAATTCATTGTTTTTATGTTTTGGCATCTAGATGTTTTCTAGTCATTTCTTGACCCAGCGACATAAATTCAATCAACAAAAAAAGTCAAAAGAGATGTGTTAAAAATGCTTCAGTCATCATAAAAAGCACTTAAACATGCCTAATTCAATTGTATTTACTACCATGTAGTATCTACTTAATGTACTGTATGCCATGTTTTTTTTTGTTGTTTTTTGAAAAAACACATTAAGTGTGTAGGTAAATTGCTTTGACTGGTACCAACCCTCCCTTGTCTCTGTATTAGTAAAGTCATAGACTGGGCTGTTGCATAACATCGGCACGTTGAGTCTATTACTCTGTTAACTGCAGCACCCTGAGCGTGTATGTTGGCATCACTGTTAAAGGTTGAGGCCATATTCCCCTATTAGTAAGACGGACAAAAAAACCCAACAAAAATGCAAAAGATTTATTGTAATTAACAAGCCCCAGCCGGATAGACCCTGCCTTGTACTGCATTTGGGTAATGAATGGCTGAAGGCAGATCTGGCATGGAGAGCAGTGCAGACTGCTGACTCTGGATGTTGGGTATTGACCTGTCTGGATGGCGTGCTTTCAGCCTCAGCCGACAGTATTATGGAAACAGTGAACAGGGATCCAGAAAGATAAAGATGAATCACCCTGCCCATTTGAACTGCCACAATGGAAAATGTACAGACATCAAATCGAAAATCTGTGCAAATGCAGCTCAACAGTTCATCACTGTTGCTAGTGAGCGTCTTATAGATTTTTTAAAAACCTTTGATATGTATTTTTTCTCACAGGGAAAGGGACCAAAAGCTTAATAATCAGTGTATATAAATGCCGTAAAAACATAACATGTAAAACTTATGTACAGACAAAGACTTTAGACAGTAGGGATTGGCTTTTATAAGACTCATCACAAGTCAGTCTTTTTATGTGTTATCAGGGGCATGCCGTGCTTTGTCTAGGGGAGTGGAATGCGAAGTTGCAGCAGGTTCAGATGGATTTTAGATCAAGTTGTTTTATCGAGAGGATAAGTACAAACTTGAGGAGGCTTGCTGCAATAAAATTAGAGTGGCAAGGATTCAGAGGGCAAAGAAAAGAACATCCTGTCTTAGAAGACAGCAGCCAATATCATTCAGGTGACAATCGAGCCTTAATCTAGCCTCATGTTTGCTTGCGATATAACTCTTTCTATCACTAATTCTCTCTTTCTTTCACAATCCCCTGTTGTCTAAATAATCTTTGTAAAAGAGGAAAAAAATACAAAAAACTTTTTGTAAGATTTTTTTCTTTGTTTTGCTTTATAAAATTTTATTTGAAATTGTTTTGCAAAATTGTTATATTTCTGTATGAATGTATTTTTTATTGGAATAATAAGAAGTTCTTATCAGACTTGGTTTGCTTGATTCTTTTGCTTCTCTGTTCTGCTTCCGTAGTTCTAGTTGTGGTATTCTTACCATATCTGCTGTTTGCTGGCTGTAGGAGGGGAGGGGGTGGGGGGGTAGCTTAATGCCCTGCTTTCCAGTATTCTGTAATCCACATACAGTAATTAGGTTTATAGTCCAGGAATTACTTCTCTACTGAATTGTTCCATTTTGCACAGATTTGTGATATATTGGGCAAGATTAGCTTGGAAGGATAAATCCATTACATTAGCTCACATACTAATCCTCCACTACAAATCTTCACTTTGGCTAGTCTAGAAAAAAATGACCAACAATTAAAGGGTTTCCCCTTTAAGTGTGTGCATGGGCAATATAAGCAGTCATCGTGAACAGCATAGGTAGGTGATAGGTGCGAAACACTTTGTAGAAGGGACATTTTGGATGGGCAACATAGCAAAGCGGTCAAATTGGATCAAAATTGACATAAACACAAACAGAATTCTGAAGGGCGCTTCCTTGACACACATCTTTCCCTGTTTACACCAAACTTAAATAGCAGTTTCCAACATCGACATTTGAAAGGCAGTTGCCATATTTTGTGTCCGTCCTAGAGAAGACACCTGTAGTCAGTTCTTTGAAGAACACTCATAGGTTTATAGTTTCTGTCATGAGCAGACGACTATGTTACTTAATGAATGGCCTCTTCGGGAAATTCTCGCTAAATGAGGAAACATTAAAATCCCAATTTGTGTGTGCAGCAGTCCTAATGGGGCAGAGAAGAGTTTAAACCCAGGTGACCTCCCACAAGTGCTCCCTATAAAAAGGTCAGCCCTGCAGATGTGTGTTTCTCCCTTCAATGCCTTATTGCGGCAGGCATCAAAGCAGTAGAAATAATTTATCAAGGTCTCTGATTGCCCCTGGTACATAATTAGCGTCATGTATTTACACGCTTGTTAAATAATTATTTGATACAAATAAGATAACACACTCTGTTGCGGATGATTAACCAAAAGGGTGGTGTTAGTCTTGAATAATTTGATGCTCGTGTTAAATTAACAAGCCTTCGAAACAATTTCTTACCCACCTCTCCTCCTCCTGTGAGCTCAGTAATGTTGTGGAGAAACAGGGGATCTGTTAGGAGTGTTCCTATGTGCTTCCGTAATGGGATGCCTATGGAATAGCACTAACGCCATGGGCCATGGGTCTAACTGAGAGGACACTGGAGTACACTGGAGCTTGTTAATGCATCACCAGATGTAATATCCTCCCAAATCTAACCCCTGTGTGCTCCCACTTAAGAGGGGCATATAGTCTGTTCGCCTCACAAAATACTACGCTATCACGTATAAATCCTTCCTATGGTGTGAGGTGAGCCTTAGGACATTCTGTGGCTCCAGGATTTCTTTGCAGTGTCTCTCCAGGGTTGACTGGCACAAAGGTAACATTAGCATGATGTATGTGACGATCGTGTTACACCATTAAATGGCGCAAAGCAGGAGATCGTGCTTTTGAAGTTACATGCGTATGTGTGCATCACACGTTTTCCCACATACTTCTTGAAAGATTCAGAAAGCCTGGATTACCAGCGTCTGATAAATCACCCTGGTCTATGGCGCATGTCTTAACCTATTGAATGCAGGAGCACATTGGACTAACTCCCGGGCTCATGACCTTACATTGAGGTATAACTCAAACAGATACTTTCACTGCATAAACCCTCAGTGACCAAACAGTACACTGCTGTTCCCAAGACAAAATGTATTTTCGCTAAATATGCAACATTTCCTCCATGTTAGAGAAAAATACCCTTGCCGTTTTTAAATGGTAGTCACTACATAATTACAGAAATGGTGAATAATGTAGATGACTGCATGTTTTACTGTGCAGCCAATACAGTGGTGAGGAAGATGATTGTGTAACATGTAAGGGTAGTTCACAAGTATCACTGTCTCTGCTATCTCTTTAGATTTACGGCTTCCTAGGTTTGTATTGGTTTGGTGGTTGTGAAGTTTTGTTTTTAGAGCTCCTTAAATTATTCTCTATTTTCAAAATGAGGTCAGCTGTTGTAAACCATCAAAAGTAAAGATTTATCATGTAAGTGTTCACTGCACAATTCATTTTAAAAGGAGTTTTTTTTTCATAAGAAACTAAGACAAACCTCTCATGTCTGGCGTTTAAACACAAAGTAGAAGCTGTCAGACATCTCAATTATCATAGTAAAGAGCAGAAACCTAGAAAAATGTGTCCACAATGTCTTTTCGAAAAAGAACATTTGCATTGCTCTCTGGAGTGGCTCCACAAATATTCATAGTTCTTACTCAGGCCCATCCTGTAATCACCTTTTTTGCATCTGATGCAAAGTAACCCTTGAATGACATCACCCTCATTCATCGAGTCACATAGTAAAATAGCACTGAGGCCACAGCTCCTTGGGGTCACCCTTGGGCCCTCAAGTCCAAATGGCCATAGCGCTGTGCTTTGTTTATGGTTTGTTTGTTCTCTTCAAAGACAAGCACCTGTTTGGAACATCTGGCTTTTCCAATGTTCTCTGTTTTTTATGTTGTTCTATGTTTTTTCTGATCCATCAGTGCTCATCACAGAGAGCCCTTCCAGCGTAGGATAATATCATTTTACAGTCTCAGCTTTAGGCTGAGTACTCGGTAATGCAGTGACTCACATGTCTAAATAAGCAGCCCTGCAATGTAAACTGTCATTAGGCTGGCCCTGGACATACCCGTGACTCACTGCACTGACCAGCAGTGCTGCTCCCCGGAGACTTCAGCGTAAGAGCAGGGCGTTTAGCCTCTGAGTGGTTGGGGCTCGAGTGGGTTGATCGGTCAAGCGTTGGTCAGGCGTGATGAATGCACATTCCTCCATAATGGCCCGTAACGTAACCGCTGTTTTGGTTCCCGATGCTCTGCTCTCATTTTCAGATTCCTGGTCGGATACACGGCACGGAGAGCCATTTAGCGATGCACATCTCCCGGGATGCTCCCCAACTTGCGTTCGTTATCACGCGTGTCTTGTACATTAGCGCTGTGGCTTTTGGTAACGATGCGTCATGTGTTGCCAAGCAGCGTTCGCCACAACAGTATAACACATTCATGATAGGCATGCACACAGTCACAATTCGCATGTAATCCCTTTGTAAACTGATCACACAAACATTCCTGAGGCATTAGGGACAATCTCACTAAGGACTATGAAGGCATTCTATGAAGGCCATAGGTGCCTTTTGAAAACAAGAACTTGTTTTTTTTTTTTTTTTTTCTCACCAATGATCGCAGGCCCAAGTGCAACCAGATGCAATGCCCAGCGTGATACCATGACAAGGAGATGGATAGATGGGAAGGTAAGTGGAATAAAGCTGTGGAACGGGGCCTCTAGTGCCTACAACACAGCGCTGCCCGATACCATAAGGTATTTTATTTTATTTAATGGCTATTCCCTCAATTCATTCAAATTGGTCCAGGCTCCCTGGAGGCATCAATAATTCTCAGGTCGAGGATTACTCCCCTCTGTCCCGTCAGTAATTTCCTCAAGTTTAAGCCTTATCTCTGCTTTCAGAGAAGTTTACAGAAGTGATTCACACTACTTCAAAACTGCAGCTCATTTGAGGCCATTTAAAGATGTTTGTTATGTCTTGACATTGTTTTTGTCATTATTTTTTCAGAGAAATGTAGCTAATTACTCTAAGCCCCAACTAAAAGCTAGTGTTAACATTTGTATTTCGCTTGCATAGTTTTTAATTAGATCTCTACCTCTAATGAGTGTAAGCTTTTGGAGACGGTGGAATACCCCAGCAGAATATTAATCTCCCCTTTTTGCTTCATCTCCATGAAGCATCATCCACACCTGCAGACGTCTGCTAGACCATTACGGTCACACAAATTAATTACGGACTGGAATACCTGGCTGAAGGAGTAAATATCAAAGCGAAGGCTTCTGAAGATGAGGATTACAAAGAAAAAAAAAATATCCCTTCTATCAAGGCTCCAGGACGGGCTTCTCTGGCGGGATGCATATTTACCTGCAGTGAGGCACCAGGCGGGTGGGAAATGAACATGATAAGACCATTAAACATCTTTGTCTTTGATGTGACATTACGTCTGGCTTTCATGTTAAGCTGCAACAAAGTCTCAGCAAAAAGAAGATGACACCCTAAATTGGACATCATTTTTTTTCCCCCTTCCCGCGGAATCAGGAGCTCTATGGTCATTCAATTACGGAGGTTTAAATTAAATTCTGTTGTAGAGACGTCGCACTGCAACACAAGAGCAAAGGTGACATGCCCAGAGGATCCAATTCAATCTCCTGTTTTTCATACATTTCCCAAAACATTCATGGAGTCAAAGACTGTGGCGCAGAGCTGAGAAAACTGCAGAAAAGAGAGGGATGAAGAGAGGGAGAGGGAAAGAGAGAGAGACAGAATGCTTTACCCTCTTGTACAGGGTCGTTGCACTGCAACATTGACATAACCACACTTTGGAGGGGGCTGGGGGTGGAGATGGCCCATGTTCTTTTCTATTTCTACCTGACATGCTATCCCCATGAAAGATTAATAGTGTGAGAAAACATCT
This sequence comes from Sardina pilchardus, assembly GCF_963854185.1. Lineage (NCBI taxonomy): Eukaryota > Metazoa > Chordata > Actinopteri > Clupeiformes > Clupeidae > Sardina > Sardina pilchardus. The sequence goes on from NC_085012.1 coordinate 6,706,705, forward strand.
CTCTCCCAATTATTAGAGGTATTCTTTCTCTCTCTCTATCTCTCTCTCCTTCTCTCTTAAAGCCAGGTTATGACCGACAGCAGTAAAATATAAATGACCACTGGCTGTGCTTATCTTCTCTCTCATGCTAATGTTTAATGTTTTATAAACAGCACTTAGGAATGTTAAAAGGTTTCATAACCAGGGATTGACATTGACGCTAATAGCAGCCAGTCTTTTCTGGGAACCAAACAACCTTTCACTAGTGGCGGGTGCTTGGAGAGAGCCAGCCACGGAGCAGAATGGGCTATTTTGGTCAGCCGTGTGTGTGTAGGGAATATTCTCACATAAATACACAACTCTTGAGCAACGACCAGGGGGAGGGGATCTTTAAAATACCCTCCGCAAAATCAAAACAGACACCATGTAACTCGCACCCGTGTTTGCCTGCCATCATTCTGCTGTTGTAGAGAGAGTGTGTGTGTTGGGGGCACGGTGTGTGTGTGTGTTGGGGGGGGTTACAATGCCCCTGTTGTGATTGACATTTTGTTTACAGGGCTGATCGGACAGTTTTGTGACAGATTCAAGCCACAGGACTTTTTTTTTTCTCTCCGTTGTGCTGCAAAGCCACTGTTTATCACCCAAATATGTAGGTCTGCCTGCCATGCTGGGTCAAGAAGATAAAACAACAATAACAAACCTGCCTTTGTGCGATGTTGCCACCAGCGTTTGGGACTTTGATTGCACTGTGATGCCCTGTGCTGTCGACGAACTGACATGCCCGAAGCTGAGGGCAGAAGGGGAGGGGGGGCGGGGGCAAAGAGAGAGGAGACCACACTAGATCTTATCTCAAAGTTCTTTTGCATGTTAATGGTACAAACTACATTATAGTTTTTACGAGAAGCTCCTATAGCTCCCTGTGTTGCAACATTATGACACATTGTGTTAGTGCAAGGCAGGATGATCACATAATTGCTGTGCAGCTGACAAATGGGTGAAGAGGATTGAGAACATGAACATTTAACCTTTTCTCCTTCCTGTTTTTTTCTCTCTCTTTTTTTTTTTTTAATTCCGCCATTACTCTTGTGTCAATTCAGACGGCAACCTCGCAGGATTAAATTGCATTTGAGTTCTGCGGAAGTAAACAGATGAGGTGATGGACCTGTGGATCCGCTTCATGTCAGACGCCTCCTTAGAATGTTAAACAAGGAGGTGCGAGACCTTTCTGCAGTCGTGTCCTTTATTTGTCCTTCAATCTTATTTGTTCAATTACACCGCAGGGCAAATCATGGGACCGCGTTTATGTGCATCTGAAAGCCGGCACACATTTGACCACTCTAACATGGTCCCCTCGTCTTGCGGCTCGCCTGATTTAAGAGCATATCGAGGGTGAACCGCGGGTGAACTTCCCATGCATAGTGGCAGAGTAAAGTTCAGTTCTCATGATGTTTTAAGCAGATTGTCACCCAGCTGTCTGTGCATGCGGTTATACTCATACTTCGCATTCTTCCTGTTTTCCACTACTGACAAACAAACACAACAAGCATTATGTTGGAATGATGTTTAATTGATTCAGGGTTTTTTTTTCTTCTGTGGGTTCAAACACACCAGAGACTCTGCATGTTTTACATGTGTTTCCCATGGAAGGCTGCTCTAATTCACAGAGAGCACACATGTTTTATTGTTGCATTGTTTTAGATGGGCATTTTCTCACACAACTGTTGATGCCTTTCAGATTCTGAGTTCAACTGTCAGTTTACAGCTCATATTCACATATGCATCACACACACACACACACACACACACACATCCCCCCAACCCTCCCCCCAACACACACACACACACACACACACACAGAGGGAGGGGGAGGGTTCAGTCACCCCATTATTTGGTTCTCAGTTCTCATACTCAGACAGGGTTTAATTTGCATACAGTACCCTTGCTTGTGTTTGTGTGTCTATGCACAAGTGCATTCATTTGTGTGTGTGTGTGTGTGTGTGTGTGTGTGTGTGTGTGTGTGTGTGAGAGAGAGAGAGAGAGAGAGAGAGAGAGAGAGAGAGAGAGAGCATGCATCGGTGAGTGTTGTGGTTGGTTTGGGAAATAGAGGGGGGCCAGTCTTTCTCACTGGAGAACCAATCACTGTGCCATAATTGTTTGGGCTGTCCACATTATTAACACTGGCTTGCTATGAATGCAACCTCCATGCTTGGATGACGAATATCTATGCTGACAAATTAGGCATTTGTCATTGAGGGCTTGTGTGCCCAAATTAATGCATTCCCACCAGCAACTCTGTAATATTTGGCCACCCATGTCCAAAACATGTCAACAGAAGCTCCTAATATGTCCTTGCCTAACTGCCAGGAACAAATAAGGACCATATAATCATTACAGTGTGACCATTATTTCATTGATTCATTCCAGCTGTTTGCCTTTGTATATATTTGAACAGGTTTTTGTCAGGAGTCGAGCAGTTAATTGTTTCACTCTTGGTCAATTGGGCACAAAGAACTGTGGCTGTAAAGGTTGAGGCTGGAAGTATGCTAACAGCCTCCTCTCTGCACCTTTCTGTTTTCAGCACTTTCACTGGAGGTCACAGTCGCTCACCCCTCAGGATAACAAAATACTCCGCTGGCTCTTACCCCTAACCTGTCTCCTTCCACTCGCCGCTATATCTCCCATTTTATTAGCCGTTGGCCCTGAGGACAGGCTAAGACTGAAATCCCTCGGTGAGTGCAGAGCCCCCTTTACTCACGGCAGAGGTGCTCTCTAGTCTAAGAGGTCAGGAGCTGGCCTGCTTCAGCATAATTACACCTCTGATCACTGCCTCGATCCCCCACAAGCCTTTGCAGCTCTGGGTTGCCAAGGCATCCATTTCCTGGAAGCAGATGGTCTTAAATGTCGAGTGTGATTTGCCAGGAAAAAGGTGAGCAGGATGTCTTTAAAGGCTTAGGAGAGCCCCGGTGGTGGATCTCTTTTGGGAAAATATCAGACCGTTTGGAGGACTTTTTCTCCCTTTTTTACTGCCTGATACGAAGTCAGCTCTTGGAAGGCTCCACTTAGTCTAATAAATGGTGTGCGGTAAATGAAACCAACATTTGGCAAATTAGGAAAGCAAGCTCCCAAAACACTGCAGCTCTACCCTTCACTTTTGAGCGGATACTCGTTTATTCAAAATCCACTTCACTGTGTCTGTGTGTACAGTATATTTCAAAGGAGGCTGCCATGCATGCACATCATTAGTCAAGCCTTCCGGCACTTTGCACCCGAGCCCCCCTGCCATCCCCAAAGCACTCCTCTCAAAAGATGTCCTCAGTGAACGTTTCCTGTCTTTTTTTTCTTCTCCATGCAGATTTCTTATTGCGGCGATTCAGGCTCTCAGACAGTTGTGCCAGTCTGTTTAGAATGGTATCTATAGAACTGCCCCCCCCCCCCCCGCCCCCCCTCCCCCTCCTCCTGCTCCTGCAGTCCTTAATGAAGGCTATGAGATAGTGTATGCAGGTCATGCTCCGCTGCTCGTCTGATCGGCACAGGGAGAACAGTTACTTTCCCTGAATGCCAATTAACCACGTCCCCCCAAAAATTTCCCACCATCATTAGCTCCGCCAGCGTTGGCACTGAGTGTGCAGGGCTTTGGCCAAGTGCGTCCCTCTTTCTCACCAATGCACAGAGAGAGAGAGAGAGAGAAGGAGAGAGAGAGAGAGAGAGAGAGAGAGAGAGAGAGAGAGAGGGAGAAAGGGGGGCTGTCTTGGATACAGTAGAGGGGCGAGTTCAACAGCCGAGCATTTTTTTTTTTGACAAAATGAAGCTGATGTGTCAACTCAGGGAAATATTCTGTTAAAGTGAGAGTTTGAGGGGTTGGGGGCGGGGGGGCGGGGGGTGAGACATTGCGTGAGGGGGAATGAAAATTTGGATGGCAAAGAGAATTCCCAGTTTGGGATTACTGTTAGGTTTTTAAAAGCGCCAGTGGGATTAGTCTCCTCCTCTGTGCGGCAGAATTGGGTAAAGGGCACTTTCATCTCTATCAGCATGCAGCTCGGGCAGAGAGAGGGCATATTATTCCCTTTCATTTGTGTGTCAGAGAGATGGCTGCTGCTGCTGCTGCTGGTGAGGCCGGTGGTGAGGGGGGGGGGGGGGGGCGGGGGGGGCGGGGGGGGGTGGGGGGGGAGAGGAGAGAGAGAGAGGGAGGGGGGGGGGTTGCCTGGATTTCAAACACAAATGCTTTGGCACCATCTTTAAAAAGCATCTCCACGCATCTCTCGCTCTCCCCTCCGTCGGTTCCCATCAGCGAGGCCCCGGCGACGACGGCGGCGGATACGAGACGCCGCCCGGTGCTGATGCTGATTCGTCAAGGAA
>NC_085012.1:6716039-6726039 GCF_963854185.1 Sardina pilchardus
GAGGAGGACTGGATGAAACAGTAAACAACATTTACACACAAGGACTCTTTGGTGTTTGTGTTTGATTACTTTTAGACATTGAGCATTTCGAGAAACCAGCATCTGGCACATTAAGGAAATTAATGCAATTGCAACCAATCAAACCTACAGACTGTTACTCATTTGTCCCCATGTATAGTAGGCCACAGACTGTGCAGGAAGTCTTTGTTTTATGAAGATGAAGAAAGCTAGTACCCTCTCGCTAAAGTGATGGTGGTTAGCATTATGCTAATTTAATTCATTCTTTTGATACTCCCGTATCACTCATCTCTCCCAATTTGTCATTACTGTAAACAGTTCCAATGTATCATTCAACTTTTATTCGTCATAAGGTGTGATTTTATTTCTATGTGCTGCCCCAATTCACATCCTTATGGAAATTTCTGTGAACTTTCACAACATTATTAGAGAATAGTAGATGTATTGTGTATCCTTCTGGTGAATGTGCTCTTCATGTCTACTGTACGTAAAGCTGTACTTTGAACGGGTTAGAATGAACACATTTCTTTTTGAACTAAGGGTTTAGCTGTAATGGGACCCACACTGCATTGCTGTTGATATGTCCCTGTATTTTATATGCTTCATTAGTTTACCAGTTAGGTCTACTCTTGGCACTTCTGCATGACATTTGCAGGGCATTTGTGGTAGACTGTTTCTCTGCTCTGGATCTGCCACAGTGAGTAAAATCTGGAAATGCACAGGTCTATTCCACTTTGCACTTCAAAGTCACACCAGGATTTCAAAAGCTGAATCTCAAATATTAATGAAAAAAATCTCACATAGACACCGCACGCGTTTGAAGAAACGAATCGTAGCTATATGGCAAGCTCAAGATGTCAGCCAATTCATTTGTGAGACCATAATATGCAGTTGTCTTTTTTTTCTTCTCTGAAAGTGATACGGAAGATCTGCTGTCGCACGGCTGCCCCCCCCCACCCCCTTCTCCTCAGAGCCTGAATATTAGCCTTGCATTTCTTAAAGGTTTGTCAGGGACAGAGGGGGTAGTTTCACTGGCAGCGGTGTCCCGTTGCACATCTCTCTGGCAGATAGATGATAAGAGCATCGGTTTAACAGTGGACATATGTTCCTCTGAAATGGATCAGCCGTAATACCATTAAACAAAATGTGATTACCGCCAGAGACTTTTCCCCACAATTACGCATCAGGTTACCAGTTGATGAGTTTGCCACTGATTTACAGAAAGCTCTTTTGCAGTGGCCAATATCAATCGTCTTTTCTTCCCCGTCTCACACTTTTGATTTCTCTGAGCTTTAGCTGTCCCTTCCCTTCCCCCAACCTCTCTGTTCATTTTTTTGTGATGAAAGGTCTTTCCTTCTCTCTCCCTTTCTCTCTCTCTCTCTCTCTCTCTCTCTCACTCTGTGAACATGTAGAATCTCCTCAAGGCAAAACTAGACATTTGAACCTTTCTCTATCTGCATATCTTCAGCACATGGCTGCTGTGTGGTGAGACCTGCAATATGAGATATATTTTCAGTCCTCTGCTACAAAAGCTCCCCAGCAGACATGACGGTTAAACGGAGCTCTTTCACTCCTGAGAACACGCTATACCCAATGTGTGCATGCATGGCTAGAGTGTTTACGACTAAATTGAATGGATGAAAAGGAAAACTTGTAAAGCAATACAGGCTGATATACACAAATGTGGGGGTTTTAGATAGCGTGGATTGTGTATTTCATTGACCTCTCATATAAGCAGGGGTCCCTCTACCTGACTGAAAAGTAATTGTTTCCATTTTCTCAAAAGGCCATAATTGCCTGAGGACCTGAGCCACAAATTACTTTTTTAATACGCATATTATTTGTCTTTTGATAGCTTTTATGGATGAACTTGTTTGCAGGAAAAACCCTGTCATGGGCGTCTGCTTTTTAAATAACAAAATTGCTCCTTGGCACTCCGTGTGTGTGTGTGTGTGTGTGTGTGTGTGTGTGTGTGTGTGTGTGTGCGCGCGCGTGTGCGTGCATGCGCGTGTGTGTGTGTCTGTGTCTGTGTGTCTGTTATGGTTCTTGTAGCCATCAACCTTGTTTTTTCAAACTATTTATTTTAAAGCTTCACCATCACAGTCATGCAATTATCAAAAGAGCAAAGCACTCGTTCAGAATATGCAGAAACTAAAAGCATCCCCCAGACAACACACAGTCATCAGCACTGCCAATACGGGCCACATGAAGAATGGCCTGGTCTGGAGTTCATTGCTTTTGTCACTTATGAAACATGAGCTTCTCTGTGACCAGCATATATGTCCCACAAAGACAATGATCAGCCATGCCTCAGCTTCAATCAATCCATTGGCAGTGAAATATGCTGACTTTCGGGAAATACATAGAAAAGAAAAATCCTTGTTCCTGACACGACATTATTTTCACAAGTCCATAAAAAATAATGACATTTGCAACGACAGAGCCGGAATACGTAATGGACAGTTAGACGCAAGTGACAACATGCATTACGTGTTGATTAGTTAGCTGAGTGCAGGGAATGGATCTAATCACTGCACATTAATAAACAGGAGGCTCAGCTCTCTCTTTTGTCTGGAAGGCCCATTTGTCTTCCGTTAGAGAGACAAGGATATTTGCCACATTATTGGAACCAATTGCAAATCCCGGTCATATAAGAGAACTCTCTGACACACTGTGGAAATATATCTCTTTGCTAAATACAGGTGTAGTTTTCACTCTAATTCGAGGAGCTACTGCTGTCATGTGAATTACAACCAGTCGAGACACATCCCACAAGAGCAAACAGACGAGGTTAAGCCAGCGGTCAGTTTCTGCTTGCTTGTCCAGAGGCAGTGGTCCGGTGAATTGTACGGACATCTTACAGTAGTTTGTGTTATTTAGAGGATTCAAAGACTCTTTGTCATTTTGGAGGGCTTTGATTCAGGGTCTTGAATAATACTTGAATGTGACTTCCCAGTCCTTTCATCTGTTGTCACAAGCTCTGATTGGGAGATTGAGCTCCAGTGATTTCAAAAGATGATTCACCTTTCCTTTCTTCCGGTACATGAAAGAGCCATTTCAATCATGTCCATGTGCTGCCATTGACCATTAATTCGATACAAATAATGCAGTAAGTTTGTGATGATGAAACCTGAACAGATAAGAATGAAATGGGAAAATTGGGCTAAAGAAATGTTCCCAAACAACAAACAGATGAATAAATGAGGATCTCTGTGTGTGTGTGTGTGTGTGTGTGTGTGTGTGTGTGTGTGTGTGTGTGTGTGTGTGTTTGTGTGTGCGAACTCGGCACATTCCCTGCTGATGCGTTAGTGCCTCTGGCTGTTCCCAGCCTTAGCTGCCAAAGATCAGATTGCCCTGGGCTTGCATCGTACCCCCACCCCCTCCCCACAAGCACACAGCACACACACACAAACTCATACCTACACACTCCAAATGGTGAGAACAAGGCAGGTACGAAGGGGGATTACACACACATTCAGAGAGTTAGAGGGTGTGTGAGTGTGTGTGTGTGTGTGTGTGTGTGTGTGTGTGTGTGTGTGTGTGTGTGTGTGTCTGTGTGTGAGTGTGTGTGTGAGTGTGTGTGTGTGTACGTGCATACGTGCATGTGTGTGTGTGTGTGTGTGTGTGTGTGTGTGTGCGAGTGTATGTGCGTACATACATGCGTGGCTGCGTGTGTGTGTGTGTGTGTGAGAAAGATAGAGAGACAGGGGGAGGAGTGAGAGAGATTTGAGGACGCACTACCTCAGGCATCAGGTGTGTGTGTGTGTGTGTGTGTGTGTGTGTGTGAGAAGCGAGAGGGACTCGGTGGATCACCTAGCCTGGTGTGGGAGTGCTAACGCTGCCTTCACACTCAATTCACACGCTCTGCTCCCTCCTTTATTGGCCAACGCGTCTCATGTTGCAAGGCAGTGCAGCAAGCTACTCCTCTGCAGGATTAAGATGGAAATTGTCCACTGCACTGTAAATACCTCCACATTCATCAAGAATACTGAAACCACTCATATTTTCTACATTATTTTTGCCAATTATACCAGTAGTGAATCTTTATACCAATGGATGCCCTGCAGTGCTTTCAAGATGCAGCACCTTATTGTGTGTTAGAAAGAGCCCAGTGATAATGACAGCACAGAGGTCAGCCAGTTCAATCATGTCACATATTGTGTGAAAACTAGCTCTACCATTAATACATGAAGGCTATTTCACCTTGCATTCATTTGTTGCAATCTCTTGCCAATCTTTTATTCATTTAACACCCAAGTTGGCCTACAGTTGATGTGTAACGCATTATTGGGTATCCATTGTTCAACAACCATTACTTTTTTTGATAAATATGTTAGATTAATTCCGGGGTAGGAGTTGTTGGTCAGCACTGACCAATAGTGACCTGACAAAGGCACATTGTGAGTCCTGGCAGAGAAAAGGCATCCCTGATGTTTGACCAGTAAACATAATAGATTCCACCGGTGGATTCCACTTGGACACTAATCTGTGTGCGCTGGCTAAACACTGGACACGAAGGACAAGCTTATCTCTCGAACCAAAATAGTGTGCGAGGAGAGCTGATCATTCAATCTCTCATTCCACATGTTTAAAAGAAACAAATTTACATTCTATTACGTTCAGCTTGAGTCTTGTTGGATTAGAGTTTGGAACACAAATGTTATTGGATTCTGGAACAAAAATCACCCAAATCCTTACACCTGCAAGGTGAGAATACCTGCCAACACACACAGACACACGCACAGACAGACAGACACACACACACACACACACACACCAACACCCATGGCGACACACACATGCCCAAACAGGCACACATACACTGACACCCATACCGACACCCCCACACTCACTTGCCCACACAGGCACACACACACACACACTGACATTGACACCGGCTGCCACCCCCCCCCCCCCCCCCCCCACACACACACACACACACACACACACACACACACTAATACATATAACACACACACACATACACACACACACACACACACACACACACACACACACACACACACACACACACACACACACACACACTATACGCACCTAGGCACAAAATAAGCCCTTTACTATTTGTGTGGCCCTGTGTGTGGTTTTCTGAGCTGAAATAACGGATTTGTGTTGCACAAAGGAGAGGGGCCTAAACCTGTCGGTACGTATTTATGCTGGACTAGTTGCGGCACGTCGACTTTTCAAATGTTACTCAACACCTCCGTCAGGTGTCCTCCCTTTTTCGTCATATTGTCTGGCTGGAGCACCAACATTTAAAAAAAAATAAATAAATAATAATAATGATAATAATAAATCCAATCCAACCAACGTCAGTCTCAGGTCTGCTCTCATGCTCACTCAAATCCCAGTTCCTCTGTAAAATCCAAACAACAACAGTAAGCCTGCTATCTGTGTTTTAACTGGCACGGGAGGCGACGGCGTTCCCTGGATGAGTGCCAAAGCTATTCATTCAGATGGAATTTTACAACACACCCATGTTATTTCACCTCTCATGTTTTGAGGTTGGAAGAACAAGGCGTTCAGACTCCTCATTGGTGGGAAAGAGAGAAAGAGAAAGAGAGAGAGAGAGAGAGAGAGAGAGAGAAAGAGAGAGAGAGAGAGCGAGAGAGAGGTTTCGTGCAGCTGCATACCTGCAAAGGTAGCGTTTACAGAATGGCAGACACGGGGATGCCGTAGAGTACTCACGTGGACACCTGCGTGCGGAGTTGTTTACTGTTGATACCCTGGCAGGTTGTTGTTGTTGCTACTGCCACTGTCAAGTAAAATGCATTTACAGTACACAACAGAAGCGAGCACGCACATGTGTAATACAACTTAAATGTCAAATGATTCAAACTTTCCTCAAGTAAAACCTCAAGTAAATAATTGCATTATTTATACGTTCACAAGGAGTGTATTCAGAATACATTATTTTGTTATTGTTATTGTACAGGTACAATGGAATTTGAAAATTCGACCTCTATGGACGACTGAGAACAACGGCGTCTATTTTGGGATGATAATGAGTGCCTTCCTTGAGGACCAAAACAACATTAATCAGAGCAGGTTGGAGTAAGACTCACTGCATGGATGGGTTACAAAAGACGTTTATCAATGTTGAACAAATAGGCTGTCTATCTGTATGTCTGCGTTATGGCTCCACAACTAAAATAGATATCAGAGGGACTGAAACTACTACTACTACTACTACTACTACTACAAATACAAGAATACAAAAGGATAGGATAGGTGACTAACTAGAAATCAAAACCCTGTTGCAGCAGTAAGCAGAGGGTATAGAACTACAGTACAACTACTCAGAGCCACAGTGGCCACCCTCGTAAAAACTGGCCACCCTCCTAAAATAAAATTGTCACACATGTGCTACTTGCCAAAACTAGGTATGGAAAACAGATGGGTAAGTGTTATAGACTTTCCACGTGGGCTATCAGTGGAAATCAGAGTTTCTGTGATAGCTCAGACAGTGTGAAGGACATTTCATAAAGTCATCCTGTATGGATGGCGTCCAAGAAAAAAAATCTTGCTTGCTCTTTTGGCACAAAGCTGCAAGATTAAACTTTGCTAAAGAACATGAAACGAAAGCCTGATAAATATTAGGAGCACATTCTCTGGTCAGATGAGACAAAGATAAATTTGTTCGGCTCAGATTTGTTCCGGCATGTTTGGCGTGAACCTGTAGGACGGTCAGAGCAAATGTGAAGCTCCGACTGCTGCAGTTCTGACTGCGAAGCTGGAAGTGGGAGTATAATGATATGGCATTGCATGAGTGCAGGTGTTGGGAAGATTACATTTATAGTTGGCACCTGTGGATTTATCAAGATGACTCTCAGGGGCAGATGTCCATAGGAAGTGTACTGTAAGTAGCACCTTTGTCAATCTGAAGAAAGTACATACTGTGCCCTGCCGCATAACATGGAATTTACTAAACATTCATATCAGTTAAACAGTGCCCATCACCATCCTCCAGCAATTTGCAGTGCCTGAACTGGGGTCCGTTTATCAAAGGCATACAGAAGCTGCTAATTAAGTTAGCAACTAGTTGGTTGCAATGCATTTTCCCATTGCCAACCAACTAAGTTGCTAACATATTAGCAGAGCAGAGCAGTGCTACTGGCCAAAACCAGGTATGGAAAACATACTAGCAACTGTTAGCAACTAATGTTTTGTGAAACGCACCCCTAGACAGTATCATTCAAGAGAAATGCTATTTGTACCCATAGTGTAAAAAGTCAACAATGCTATTTGTACCCACTTTGTACCCACTGATTCTATTGTTTCTGAACGTGTCTCCTATTGATGCATTTAATCGCACTCTGGAGTAGGCCTACACCTGCTTATAAAAGGAGGACATTGTACCACAAAATAGATGTGCACTGTTTCCATACAGTACATTTGCTTGAATACCTAATCACTTCTTCTTAACTCCGCTTCCCATGTTTTTGGGTGATGTTCTGTTTCCTCAGCATTCCCATTAATACATATGGAGTAAGAAAAGTGCAGCCAACTATATCTATAAATAAACTTTATTTCATGAAGTCATGTCCTAGTTGTACTAAATTTCAATGATAGGGTGCGGTGGAACAGCAGGAATGCCAGTGACTAACAGTCAGTCTACCCAGGTTTGTTTTCCACCATTCTTTGGATAAAAGCGTCTGCTAAATAAGCTAAATGAGCACACAATTTAGTCAAATAAGCATACAGCAGCTGGAAAACTAGTCTCTGAACAACGGCAGAAAACCTCTCCAAACGTTTCTAGTAAAACTGGCACCCTTCACGTCGAAGAGGATTGAGTCTCTCATAAAAAAACATACTGTAGGTGGACATAAGAGATATTTAAAATGAGTTTTTGTAAATAAAGGTGTATTGTGTAACTGTTTTGATACCTGTTTCTGATTTGTACTGTTACCTAAAGAAGACAGAAGATTTCACACTACTGCATTTGTGAAGTACCTAATGGCTAAAAATGCTTTTTCGATCAAAATACTTATTTTTTCTGAATTGATTTCCTTCCTTCCTTCCTTTCTTCCTCCCTTCATACACTTCTTATATATTTTCCTGCCTTTCTATCTACAAGTGATCATACATGTGCACACAGGCAGGTTGGCAAACATGCACACAGATACGCATGAATTAAAGAACATGAAGGCTTTGAGTAGATGTAGATGGATATACACACACACACACACACACACACACACACACACACACACACACACACACACACACACACACACGGGTTTGAGTAGATGTAGATGGATATACACACACACACACACACACACGCGCGCGCACACACACACACACACACGGGTTTGAGTAGATGTAGATGGATATCACAGACAACTCTGTGTGTAAGTGCCAGACAGCATATATCTCACAGATCAGATACCTGTGCACCGTGTCCTAATTTAATCCCCGTTGCCATGGTAACTGAACATACAATCAAAAAATATGCACTGCCGAGAGAGTACAGCTTATTCCTTCCAGGGTCTGAAATAATCAAATTAAAACTTGCATGTTGTGATAACTTCATATAGATTAACCTGCATTTCAATTAAAATCCATTTAATTTTCTGCACAGCTCAATGCCTGAATGACACAGTGGTCCAATTCAATTTGATTAATTATGTGTGTATGGACTGCACATCAATGGCTCACAATGGCAACAGTGGAAATTGTTATTGAGGAAAACAACTTTGATTAAATGATGACTTTGGGCAGTAGTTGCACAGCACCTGAAAACAGGTACTGATTGATGTCTTCACTGTCCTCTGTGCCACGTGTTGGTGTGGGATTGAACAAATCCTTGCCTCGGATCTGGCCAAGATGAACTTGTCTCAATGACTCACATGTACTAGCCATGGCTAGCGTCTACCACCTCTCAAACGAGACGTGGTCTGGCAACCAGACGTTCATTTTCTCGTGGTGCCCAGATCCGTTCATTGGGCACCACGGATGTCTATCAAATGCGTCTGTGCATAGCTCATCATCATCTTGCTTTCCCCCCTGTTCTGTGATTGGTCTCCTATCTCAGGCAAAAACTAGGGCTGCCTTAGCAGCGTGAATGAAATCACCACGCAAGGCAGGATGGGAACACCCAGGCTACACATGTACTGCAGTAATGGGCATATTATTGTCATTGCAAAAATGTGGCAAACCCTGGTGTCGTAAACGTCTGGCGTGGAATCTCTCACAGTGTATCTCTCTCTCTCTCTCCCCCTCCCTCCCTCCTTTCGCAATTTTTCAACAATGGAGGAACGCTTCATCTTGCTAAAGGAATGGCATTTAATTGTAACTTCAAGATTCATATTGAGTAATATTCTAGGCTGTCACAATATCCGCAGAGTAACGCCTAATATTTAAAATCTCTGACAGAAAATATCTACGTCATAGGCCACTCAAAAGTTTGGCTCAAAGCCACGATTACTGTAACTATTTCAAGTACAGACACAGTCAAGGACATGGTTGATTAAACGTTAAAGACAGATCCTTTCAGACTGCAACATAAGTGCTATGGGTGAGATGAGAGGAGCGCATTTCTTCATCTATAGGTCATTTCTTCATCTCTTTTTGTCTGTGTTGATGAATCAGTGTGGTATCATTGCTATACAGTATCAGGTGAAAAGGTGAAGCAAGTCTCTCATCTTTCTTTGACTCTCGTTCTCCCTCTTTGTTCTCCACTGATTAGCTATGTACGTAGCTATGTAACGTATGTATGTGTGCATGCGTGTCGGTGTGTGTGTGTTTGCGTGCGTGTGTTTGCGTGAGTGTATGGTTTCCATAGAAGGCTCAGGGCTCAATGCCTGACCCACATATCTCCGTGATGCACTGATAACGGAGGCTCCTCAGCTGTTGCCTGTAAACCCTGCCGCCCAGCACGGCCAAGCAGATGCTCTGCCCCCCCGCCTCCCCCGGCCCCCCCCCCCCCCCCCCCCCCCCCCCCCGTCCCCGTCCCCGT
>NC_085012.1:6736039-6771039 GCF_963854185.1 Sardina pilchardus
CACACACACACACACGCACGCACGCACACACACACACACACACACACATACACACACACACACGAGTCTCTCTCTCATCTCTGCAGGACTCCACTGGGGCCTGCCTAAGCCCACCTGGCCTGCAATCATTTAGAGCAAAGGCAGAATGCATAATGAGCGCTCGTTCGGCAGTGCTCACCATGCTCGCACCAAAACATCCTCCATTCTGCTTGATCCTCCATCCATTCCTCCCTTCAACTTTTCATCTGTCATCACTATTGTTGTAGGAGTATTGCAGTTTGTTGCAGACTTTAAATAGTGCTCCCACATTCCCCTCTCTCTCTCTCTCTCTCTCTCTCTCTATTTCTTTCTCTCTATTTCTTTCTCTCTTCTGTTCATTATTTTATGTTGTGGCCGCCTGCTGTGCACATCTTGGTGGTTGCTCCTCAACGGTGGCGCGGTGTGGTGGGCGCAGGATGTGCCAAAAACTGTTTCCAAAAGAAGATATTTCTCTTTTTGTCTTATCTCAGCCAGAGCCCTAATGCTCCGCAAACACGCAAGGTGATCCGTGCGCAGCCACAGACATGGGAAAGCCACAACACACAACGCAAGGTGGCAAACAGCCCAAAAATAGTGTCTTCATTTGTTATGTTTTTGTCGGAGTTGTTTTTGTGTTTTGGTTCCTCTTTTTTTTTCTAAAATGCTAATTGAACCAAACTCCAAACACTGTCAGAGTGCTTTAGTGCTGCAATGGTCTTAGCACAGACCTAGTTGTTTTTTAAACTGCTCAAGCACTGTGAGTGTATTTTTTCGCAGTGGAAGATAAAACTAAAGGGACCTCCCGGTGTTTCTCTTAAAGGCAGAGCACTGAATGCTCTCACAGCAGGAAAACAATACCATAACAAATAATGCATGAATGTTTCACAAAGGGGGGGTTCTGTGCTCGCCGTACCGATGGGAATAAATCATCACAGTTTACTCACTAACAGGCTGGGAAGACAGAACATGGGGAGAATATATATATATACAGCATACAGTCTTCCCCCAGTCTCATCGCCATCTTAATATTCAGCAGGAGGTCCTCATCCAAGCTCTGTCTGACCCTCAGCTAACCCCTGCTCCTTTGGAGACACATCTTCACCTTACCCATCCTCTGTCTGCTGCTTCTATGCAAAACAGCGCGAAACCAAAACAAGATGTGTTCCACCCGACGGCCTTATTAAACAGAGTGAGTTTTATGCCATTCCCTAGTTATCAGAATGGAGTTGTACGTCACTTCCCTGCCTCCCTGATGATTTAAAATGCATATTCTGTGTCTTGTTCTCCGAGCCCATCCATCAAACGGTGCCATTAGCGTTCAAAAGGCCAATTATCAAAGCGCTGAGGCTCTGGGAGTCACGAGAACCCACCACATCAATTTGTGCTTGACCTCCCTGCAATTTGCTTGCACATTTAAGCATCATGTAATAGGTACACGATCTTTAATGTAATTACAACTTAATGCATATCAAAGATGGGCTGCCTCAGATCTGATCCCTGGCGCAGGCTAACAAATAAGTGAAATTGACAGAATGCCTTTTATAAGACATAGTGAAGGGGATAGATTGCAGAGGACAAGAGAGAGAGGGGGGTGAAGAGAGAGTAGACGAGAGGAAGGGGGGACAAAGAAACAGAGTAGACAAGGAGAGGGGGGCTTGCAAAGGGCAACCGATGATAAAAACATTTTTATATATTCACATTTCATGAAATGAAAAAGTTGTGTAATCTTTCTATTCTCATTGTTTTTCCCCACAGTACGCTGCTTGTTCCATAAGGCTCAGTGTCCTCATTAATCATGAAGTGTCATTTCCTCTTTTGAAAAACCTTTGCTTTCATAAAAAAAACAAGAACATCTTTTTGCCGTAATCTCCATAGTTTTACAGTTATGAATATCCTCATGTCAGGTCCTAGTTAATGACTGCAAAGAGACTGCTTAATAACCCAGAACCATTCTGTCCAAGGTCACCTCAGCGCTCAACTGTGACTCTCGAGCCACAGGTGTGTGTGTGTGTGTGTGTGTGTGTGTGTGTGTGTGTGTGTGTGTGTGTGTGTGTGTGTGTCTGTGTCTGTGTCTGTGTCTGTGTCTGTGTATGCGTTTGTGTGCGTGTGCGTGTACGTGTACGTGTGTTTGTGTGTGCTTAGTTATGCATGTGAGATACATTCCAGCATTTTCTGCCGCAGCAAACTCTATTAAGTCTACTATAATTGTGTAGGTGTTTTCCATGGTGAATATTTGATGCTCTATTTGCCTCCTTTTGGTCTGAGTGGACCAGCAATCAGTGCAGGGGCAGCAGTGTTGACAGATAAGGCAGTGCCTCTGAGGGACCCACTTGCGGGCCAATCATCGGGTAAATTATTCATTTACGAGAGGTCAACTTATGCTTTCTCTTCCTGAGAACTTGAAAGCAAATTTGAAGATGTGAAGAGTCGGTTCTTGCGGAAAGTCCCAGGTCAAAGACTTGAGAGAGGGGGGGGAGGGGAAGAGAGAGAGAGGGGACATTTGTCCCAAAGGGCTGTTCAGACCTGAACAGTAACAATATAAGTACTGTATAAGTATAAGCATATATACTTTTTTGATCCCGTGAGGGAAATTCGGTCTCTGCATTTATCCCAATTTGTGAATTAGTGAACACACACAACACGCAGTGAATACAAAGGGAGGTGAATCACACACTAACCCAGAGCAGTGAGCTGCCTGCCCAACAGCGGCGCTCGGGGAGCAGTGAGGGCTTAGGTCCCTCTGGTTACAAGCTCGAAGCCCTAACCAGTAGGCCACGGCTGGCCCCAATAAGTAATGAATATGATGTGATGACACTATTGTACAGATCTGTGAAGATTAATGTCTCCTTGGGTAAACTAATGAAACGTGTCTGTAATTGTGTATTACAAAATGAATATGATTTCTTAGTCTGAATGCTGCCATGGTTAAACAATTGTGGCAGCTGAGACGACAGGGTAGGGTGGATGGTGAAATTCAAAATCACTTCATAACATATAGCTATCATAAGCAAATACTCCAAAAAACATTCACATTTTATTTCACTGTGCCTAAGAGGGTACTCAAAACCTGACTGTAAATTGCCATAAAAAGTCTAAAAACCACTGAAGAGGCTAATGCTCCAATTTGTTCCTAATAGTGTTTGTGCGGCATCTGTAGGACCTCCGGATCGTTCTCTTGTCCTACTCGCTGTACACTGTGATTACGGCCGTTAAAGTCACTGTGTGTGGCCTGGCACGCTTGCTTTAAGCACAAGGTGTGGCCCTGTGTAATGTTTAATGTGCCATTTATATTGACCTTTAAGTTAACGGCTGTGCCGCACGGCAGCAAAAGGTCATTCCGCTCGATCCTCAGCACGCTCTTAATGACCAGACCAGCGTCCTGATGACCACAGTGGGCACCGCGCACATTACGTTCTGTGTTCACAATCACATCACACACACACCCCCCCCCCCACACACACACACACACCTTCGGTTTTACTGCTGCCCTCCATCATATGCCCTGCTCCTGGCACTACAGTGATTTGTGGGCATCTCAGCTTGAGGCCCCCGCCTCCATTCTCTAAGAGTGTTTTTTTTTTTTTCCAGGGGGTGTTGAAGCTCATTGTACCCCCATTTGCCACT
The DNA here is from genome assembly GCF_963854185.1 of Sardina pilchardus. Classification (NCBI taxonomy): domain Eukaryota; kingdom Metazoa; phylum Chordata; class Actinopteri; order Clupeiformes; family Clupeidae; genus Sardina; species Sardina pilchardus. The sequence goes on from NC_085012.1 coordinate 6,739,682, forward strand.
AGAGAAAGGGGCTGCTTCGTTCTCTTGCACGAATTTAATTAATGTTAATTCATTATTGCCACACTCAAGCAAGGCATGGTAATCTGACTTGGTAAATTATAAATCGTAAAGGCTGTCTTCATTTAAATTTTTACTAATCGTCATATTAGCATGAAAAGCATAATTAAATGTGATTATAAACAATTATTAATGTAAATTAGATTTGGTTCAAATAATTTGCCATAAATCTATAATGTACAGTAAATAACCTATTTAGGCATTCCAAAATCCCTTTTTTTATTTTAGATATCCTGTCCCTCTTTGTAAAGTATCCCATCATCACATCCAGTATTAGTGTGAACAGTGTATATTTTTATTTCCACCACATATTCCACCAGAGAACATACCTCCATCTGTAGATGAAGGCATATTGCTAGTTCTTTATCATCAAATCACATGGTAGGATAGTCTCAACATTATTCTTTAATATAAAGTTCAACGCTGTTCTTTTTCTTGCACAGAAGTGTGAGTTGTGACTAATATGTTATGCCGTGGTGATAGAAGCAGACTATGCTTTATTGCACATCTGGGGAAGTGTGTCATCGGATTTCCTACACCGGATCAGAATGGTATGTGTTGAACCTGAGGGGAGGACCCCCGACTGTAACAGGGAGGTGTTCCTCTTCCTCCTCCTCCTCCTCTCAGCCCTGCCTGCCTACCCTCACCTGAGCTCCTCTGTAGGCACTCAGATGGTGTTCATAGTGAACATCTGCCAACAACTGTTGAAGTGTTGACTAAACTCCCAATATCGCTAAAAGACGGCAACATACACTTACTCACACATACGCATGCACATACGCACACACCCATGCATACATGCGCAGATTGCGCACACACACGCACACACACAGTCTTTGGGCTGCTGATGGATTTGATAGTGGTTCTGGATGAATGGTTAAATACCAGGCATTCTTGTGATAAAAGGAGTGTGCTCTGACGTAAAAGGGGCCCCCACATCCCTGGCTGATAAGATAACATCTTTATAAGGATTCTGTTGTATGGCGCGGTTAACTACAAGGTGAGGGTCAGTCAGAATCATTTACAGCCTAGGCAGGAATCGTATTGTTGAAGAAAAGCTTTATTAAGTAAGCTTTCAATGCTTTCCAAATGCCATGACTCCAATAATCTATAATCTGAACATAACTACAACATAAATACATAACAGTATCAGCAAAATATTTCTATATCGGTGAAACCTCTACATGTTTGTCTCATAAGTATAGGCCTCGATATGTAGCCTCAATATGTAAGTATAGGCCTATAAATGTTTAAGTATAGGCCTATAATCCCTCCATGGTACATGTACATGTAGGTAGGATGGACGTATTTAAAATAGAGGTGTACAGTGTATATTTTGGATGGAACTGTCTTTACAGTAATTATACACCTCCTGTAGTACTTTCATATTACAGCAAAACAGTCTATCATATGGTGTTGATTAGTACATCGCCTGATAATACCAAAAGGCCAGATAGGTCTATGGAATCCACCACTTTCCAACATTCAAGAGTCACCTGCTATCTTTGATTAAAGGACATTACACCTCTCAAACCAATTTTTTCCTTGCATAGAAAGGTCACAACCCTTGGCGCAAGACAGTTGACCTAAACTGCACATACAGTAAGCATTCATGACTGTTTCATGAGACATGACTCAACATTCATACCAAACCTTTACTCAAAAAGTAATGGATGGATTTCGCTGAAATCTTCAGCGAATGTCAGAACGATTACATTTTGGGAGTGATCCGTAATTCCATCGGGATTCCGGAGCCGTTTGTGTATTTAACTTAGTGGTGTAATGGCATGGTATGGCCACGTGGTGGCGATCTGAATAGTTTAGGTTCAAATGTATGACAACCTAGGAAGAAGAAGGCAGGCGGAGGTAGCTGCGCTCTCTGAGTGCTTTTCTAGTTTTATAATGTAATCTTTGCAGATAATTTCTCATCTTTTGCTGGGAATGTCCAACCCCTCCAGGTTACACAAATATGAGTCAGCTGAATGTAGGCTAGTTTACATCCAAGTGTCAAACTCAGAGATTACGGGTACTTCACAACTATAGTGAAGTGACATTCAACGTAGACTTCAAAGGATATTCATGAAATATTTACAAAGGCTGGAAAGATTAAATTAAGGTTTGGAACAAAAACAGCAATGCTACTTTACGATTGTTGGGTTTTTGTTTCGACAAGTTGTCGTTGTTCTGTCTTCCACATTGATGAAGGGTTTGGCATGAATGTTGAGTCATGTCCCATGAAACAGTCATGAATGCTTTATGTGCAGTTTATGACAGCTGCTATGAATGTGTTATGAACTCACCTGTCAAGTAAAATGTTACCGTTAAAGCAACACTAATGCACTTTCCTCTGTTGCATGCACGCTATTTGTTTATCCAGCAAATAACAATGTCCACAGACATGGTAGAGTATGTTGCACGATTTTATAAAAGTATGATGTACTGCGATATTGTAGCAAGTCAATGTAGTTTCTTAGGTCTCATTTCATCGAACTACAGGTACGCTACCCGATCTAGTAAAGTCCCTTCACCTCGTTATGAGTTGATGCACAGCTGAAATGATTATGGAAACATTAACTATTTCTGGTCTCACTGATACTGATGGGATTTTTGCCATCACCTAAATCAATTTCCATTTGTTATGCAAAACATGTATAACCAATAGTGTGTAAATAAGTGTTAAACTGACTATGCCATTGCCACCCAATTCGACAACAGGGACTCTAAATTACTTTAAATATAAGTTCTTCCTTTTTGGTGGGAACAAGAACAACACAACAGGATGACCCAGGCATAAAAATATGACAATATTACAATCTTTGTTAAAAAAAAACACCATGCACACACACTTGCACTCTCTCAATATAGCCTCAATGTAGGACCCCACAATACACACATGCATGCACACGCGCAAAGACCACATCTATACCGTTTCTGCTGGGTACGAGAATGGCCAACAGTCTGTAATAGCTTTCCCTTATCAGTCCGTCTCACCTGAGGATTTCAGCACAGTGATCTCGATATAGCAATTATGTCAGACTTGAGACTCAAGAACTGTGCACAGACCTGGAAATTTGCACGAAAAATGCAAGTTTTTTGTACTGCTCTTGCGTTAGGCCCCAAGCAGCTTTAGTGAGTAAGCAAGTGTTAATGGTGTCTGTTCACTTACCCTGCTTTCCCAACTGGGCCTGCTGGTTCACTACCTCAAGGGCTACAGAGGCAGCCTAACATATCATCCAAACATCAGGTATGAGGGTGCATATCCAGTAGAGCTGTGAAGATTGGCATTATAAGCCTGGATAAGGGTGGGAAGAAACTCAGTTCTGCTTCTCTTCCTCCAAGGTATTCAGCATACTCGGCATAGAAAAGTCTGATTATGGCATTCACACATGGTGTTGCTCTGGGGATGACATGGGTTAGTCCTACCCAGATGCCATAGAATCTGTAGCTGGGATACAAATTTACATCTCACTCATTAGAGACCTAAAGGTCTGGATTACACTTTGCCATAAGACCATAGCAGTAGTAGTAACTTGTAGGGACAGCCCAAGAATAGTGAGTTAACATATCAATCATTACTGAGTTGTTTTGGTATGCGTTATGGAGTCAATGTCAAAAAACCAAGCTTGACAAGGAGAAACACAATGTTAAACCCTTTAGGGGCAGAATGAACTTTCTTTATCTGACAGCAAGGATATGTGGCATGGTACTGTCAAACCTGTGCTTCCATGCGAGGCCAGAGAAAATGATGTTGGACACAACTTGCACTTCCAAATGCACGGCAGCATCATGACTTCTCTCCAGGGTTAGAATTGTGATCGGATCATTGTGGGGCTTTAAAATAAGAAGAGTTTGTGTACATGCGACGAGCTAATAAATAAATAAATTCATAAATAAATAAATAGCCTAACAGCTGCAATTTCCGGGAGTAGGCCTACAAGACTGTGGTTCATTATACATGCTATATCTTGATGTTTGTTTTTTGTTTTTTTTCAGCCTTTTTATCAAGAAAGAAATATCTGTCTCTTTTGATTGTTTTATGTATGCATATTTGCATTAATTTCACCAGAAATTATGCCAGTAGAATATCTATATATTAATTTGTGTAGGCGTTATTGTCTGGAGTCTGGCAACATAAGGATTATGATGGATACTGCTAAGCAATTTACAACAATAGCTGACACCTATACATTTTATTCAGTTTTATTCACCGAAGTATTGTCACTGAACTAGGCCTATTGGATGAAAGAATGTGCCTGATATGCTGCATGTGTGACCTGAAGTAAACTACTTGAATATATGCAGATGCTATGTAGCCTAGCCTGTGCCTGCTATGACCAACAATTGATTCTTTGATATGGAAAAGAAGTTCATCCTGTAATCCCTATCGAAAGTTGAGGCATTGATATCGGTTTTGTATATTTGTCTTATTTATGACACAGAGTTTTCTTGAAGTGAAGAAATGGATTAAGGGAAAGATAAACAAAAGGGATCCTAACGGGAAAAGCTCATGTTAGTGCCAGCAACGTAACTTGCAGAGATCAACAACATCAATCTATGACCTGCCCTCTGTAGAGTGGATGAAAGAACCTTAGGCACTGATGCATCAGCCACTAGAAAGTGGCTGGTGCATTGCAGAGCCCAAATGGCACCCATTGGAATTCACACAAACCTTAGGTGTGGTGAAGGTGGTCTTGGGTCTTTCTTGAGGGGTCACCCTCTCCCTGGGCCAGCTTGACCTCCAAGAGAATTCTCGGTTTGGTGGAAGATCAGGGATTCCTCTTCAACCGGGACGTCAAGGGAAGACAGCATCCTCCTCATGGCCTCCAAAACCCTAAGTAACCCCTCGCCGGAGCATGGTTAGCAAACCTATGGCGAAACAACAGTGCCATAAAACAGTCGCTCGATAAAACATACATGAGGGCGTATTATATTATTTCACACTCGTATTAACTGTAAACACGCAAATTATCTCTGCGTGTGGGCACTCAGAGGAAACTGCTCTCTGAGCAAGGAAAAAATTCTCTGAGCGAGGAGAAATCTGACCAGCGCATCATTGATGCCTTTAAAGCCATGCCCATTGACCCTGCTGACTGGCACCTCTTCGATGTCAAATGGGTGTCAAAATGTTACTTTACGGTAACTTACCTTCAGCTGTTAAGTAACTTTCTAATGTTTAATTGCCTGCCGGCAACATTATGTTGGATTCTGCTAAACAACTGCCATTCGTTCTACACCTTTTAGACAATGTTTTGCTAATTGATTTACTGTCTTGTGAGATGTCAGTGCTCGACTCGCTCCAGTTGTTATATCAAGGTAAACTAAACAGCACATACAAATAAAATAATAATTGTGCAACCCAAACAAAGAAACCATGGACCACAAAAGCCAAAATAGTCTACCCATATCACATATGCATTGGTCAGTCATTTTATTTACAACCTTTGAAAAGTCAATCTGCCATCTTCCCATTTTGTTTCTAATATGCATAAATGTCAAAATATCATTATTACAGTGATTATTATATTTGTTTGTCATATAAAGTATTATAAAGATCATTAGAGAGCAGTCATACTAGCCAACCAAACATTTGCAAATGCAAAAGATGATCAAGCACATTGGTATATGTACCTGTGTACTGTGAACTATGGTATTTAGAGGAACGATTATCTCTCAGGACTCTCTTATAGTTGCAGACATCACTACGCATGACTATTGCAGAGGTGAAGAACATGTTCTAGATCCTTCTGTGTCCTTAAAATGCCTCAGAGGCAAAAACATGAAGAGGCTAAAGACCACCTTCCTGCATGGCAGCACATGTAATGTTAATGAAATCAGAGTGAGTCAATCGATGATGACTTGCTCCCTCTCTTTTCTCACCATGTATTTTTGGCTGCTGGTCAGATGTGGTCTTTCTTTCTTCCTTTTCTCTACTTCTCCTTCCCTGCCCCCCCATTGCTGCCACCTGCCCTGAGGTTGAAAGTTTATTCTGGAGACCTACATGCAGTCCTGAGTGGTAAAATGCACTCAGGAGATTACCCGAGTGAGGCAAATAGGAGTGCATCAGCCGGGGTGAACCACAGGTTGTGTCAGCCTGCGGCCACACACACTAAGACGGGTACAGCGTGAACATTTCCAACACGGCTAACCAATTTCCTCCAGCATCTCGTTCTTCCCCTACCTCTTGTTCATTTGTGCGCCCCTCCCCAAGAAGAAAAACAACACAAGAACCAACACCAGAGGCACAGAAGAGGGGAGGGAGGGAAATATATATTTCACTTTCTTTCTTTTTTGCTCTCCATCTAGTGTTTATGTGTTTTTTGGGACTTGTATAATTAGGCTGGTCTGGGTGTTGGAGGCTGGCAGCTTAGCCCAGGTGTTAATTCTGCGACTCATGCTGATACTGTCAGTCACCCCTGTCACCCGGATGACAATTACATTGCTCAGAGGCACAGCCGGATTGGTTGATTGGCAGGGTTATTTCCGAGGCAATTACTCTGATTTTGATTGTGTCAGTCATTTGTCTGTAGTTACACATGCCATGAAACAGAATTTGTTATGTATGTGTTTTCCCCCCCAATCCATACCCAGATATTTCCAAGGAGGGATTATGAACAATTGTCCCATATTCTGACAAGGTAACTTTCCACAACATAATGAAAGCTCATCAGATACAGTATTACCTGCTGACATGTTTTGCTGAATGTTGCATACAGCAGGGGCTGCTGCTCTCGCATACAGTATGTCTGTCCTGAGTTGCCAGTATTCACAGATTGCATGTTACAGTACATGCCTCTACAACAAACAAGCATGCAACAGTATTGCAGATTTCTATCTGACACATTAACCATCATATAGTTGGAGTCATTCTCAGGCATAGTATATGGTGAAACTGTGTTTTAACAATATCCTCTACAATCAAATGTCATAACAGACAACTGCAGCGCAGTCTTAATTACCACAGGTGTAATGTTAATACACTCGTAATAAAATATATTGGTGTAAAACCATTGGCAAAACATTTACATTTATAGGTGATGTGTTTATCAGACTGTAGTTTATGTGATAGATTAAACCAAACTGGAGCTAAAATGTCTACTTTGCAAATATGACTTGTTTGTACAATATTTGTATGACTATGTTTGTACTTTGCACATTTCTTGTGCATCTTGGATGGGACTGAAATGACCTTATAATTTTATTTCAAGCCAAGGACAACTGTGCATGCACTTTTGAACCAACACAGTATCCATGGCAACAGAGATGCTTGCTGCTTAGATGGAGGTTATGATGGAGGTTGAGCGCTGGGATTGCTCACTCAATAGAAATCAATGAAAATAATATGGGGAACGACACCACAATCTACTGAATATTATGTTCTCGGAAAACAGACATCAGTCGTTGAAAGAATCTATTTACATTTCTCAATTGCACCAACCCAAGAACAAGTGAAGGTTTTGCTCTCTTGGTCAGGAGGGTAATCTGTCCATTTACACCTTTAACCCTTAGATGCATAAGTGGGGTCAAAAATGACCCCAGAGGTTGTTTTCTTGCAGTATCTTCTTCATTTTTATTTTTTTTCATTTAACCTTCTATGTATTCCTCAAATAGGTTGTCTTTGACATGAGGCCATTTGGATTTGTGTCTAACTGTTATATTTTTAAAGTAATTTAATGTTTTGTATCAGTACCACCGATCCGCATAGGTGGGGTCAAAAATGACCCCAAGCATTTTCTATGGAATTTCAAAAGTTAACCCTAGGATCTTTTGATTTTTATCAACTGTGGCAGTCAGGTATACATTTACTGTTGATTATCACATCTCATGTCAGCAGTTTCACCATCCTGAAGGCTTTTTTTACACAACAACATAAATCTAAGTATCATCATATAATGTGGCGGCCAAGCGTTCATAGCGACGTCGCTTTTTGATCCTTCGATGTCCGCTCTTCCTATAATTGTGAAGCAGAATTCACCAAGCGATATTTACAGAGGAATTTGTTGATATAGCGTTCTTGGCCTGATTTGTATGACTTTTTATGCCTAAAAATAGGGCAAAAATCCATTTTTTTAAGCCAATTGGCAGTACCTTCTGATTTACTGGATAACAAAAGAAGATATTCATAATCACCTCTGTAAATGTTTTTTTATTTGATATATTAACACTACAAAAAAAATATTTTCAACCTGGCTTTTTCCAATGGTCAGATTCTTCGCATCAAAACATATATGCAAATTAGCGCATATTTAATTAGACATGGCCTAATTAGCATATCTAAACATAAATACAGAAAACTTGCAATACATTTTTTTCTCCTATTTATGTGAGCATTCAACTGGTAAAGTTTCATGAAGATATCTCTAAGTTAAAAATTTTACCCTATTCACCTATGTTGAGATCATTTTAGGATGTTTACCTTTTTTGCCTATCTAAAAGCTGTTTTGTAATAAAATGTTAATAAAAAGTGATGCATCAATATGTCTAACATGAAATAAAAACATTTTAGACAAATATATAATAAAAATCATCATCTTTAACCAAAATGAGAGACATTATTTGAGTTTACAGCAAAAAACGCATGCATTCTAATTGGGGTCATTTTTGACCCCACTCATGGAAGAGTGTAGGTATTGGTAGCCTATGCATCTAAGGGTTAACAGGAAGATATTGGGCCTGAATCATGTTTAGCATGGAGGGTGATGACCTCTTAAGTGGATTTTTTAAGAAACACCGCATTAGTTGTTCTCAATATTTTGTTATTCCCTTTTTGTTCTCTGGAGATATTTGAATAAATGATAGGAGCATGATATAATACACAGTATACTGTGTCTGGGGGAAAAAAAAATATTTATGACATATACCGCTTTAGACACAAGGGACAGTGTGAGGTGAGGAGGCCAATGCATGCACCTGCCCTGGCTATTACTGCGATATTGGCATACTGTACAACAGGCATACAAAACAACTCCTAAATTGGCACTTGATTTCAATCAAAATGAGAATCAGAAATCCTTAATTAGTCTGGCGCTGGGATTCTAAGGAATGTCTGCAGTTTTCTGTAGTATTTGATGGGGTGCTTGCTTGCTCTGTACGGCACTCTGACAGACAGGGCAGGCTGGGGGCTCTCCTCACACACACACACACACACACACACACACACACACACACACACACACACACACACACACACACACACACACACACACACACACACACACACACACACACACACACACACACACACACACACACACACACAGGGCAGGCTGGGGGCTCTCCTCCCCACATCTGGAGGACTCAGCAGAGGAGCGGCCCACACCAGAGAACCTCAAAGTGTAGTCAGCACACACTGCTGTCCAGGGGTCTGCGCAAACACTCATAGACACGTACGTGCGTGCGCGTACACACACACACACACACACACACACACACACATACTCTCTCTCTCTCTCACTCACACACACACACATACACACACTCAACCTCTTGCATCTTTCTCGATGATAAACATCCAGAAATGGGAATTGGAAAACACATCGGTGCCTTATGGCAAGAGGAGCCATGCTGTGGAACGCCCTAAAAGATACTTTGGCTTGGCTTTCCTTTTTGTTTTCACCTCACATACACGAGTCCTACCAAACAAAAACGATACCCTGTGCACACTTTTATATGCATGCAGAAAGAGATACAAATAGATAGATAGTGGCATACTATCCGGTCATTAGTGAAGTAGTTCCTGTAGGGAAAATGTGATTTGATGCTCTGCAGTTAAACTAGATTATGGTTCGTGGACTGGTATTACTTTCTCCCCATCTGTTGAGGACTCCTGGAGTTCTTTCTGTTACAGTAGGGTGAAGGTCTCTTCAAAAATAATATACTTATGAAACTCTACATACAGTAGTGAATGCCCAGAGGCCTAATTTTACTGGCTGAAACAAGCGTGCAGAATTTCATACAGCAATGAACCCCCCCCAAACCAACCCACCTCCCAAAAAAAGCCACTCTCCTCACTCCAGGCAGCAGGCCATTTTTAAAAGCGAACCAATTAGTGGGATAGTACTCCGTCTGTCAAGTGGGCGAGAAGTGAACCAGTGAACCTCCAGCCGCCGAAGCATTTGGGATGAAGGGGGTCTGCGCACTTCACTGAAAAGGGCCAGCATCTCAGGGGGTGCTCGCACAAGGACATGAAAGCACATCAAGCTCCTCAGCCAGTCGCACGTCAAAAAACCCATGAAGCTTAAGCCAGCCCAAACCGACCAATAAGAAAGGCCACTTAGTGACAAATCTCTTAAATGAGCTTCACATTTGTAAATGGATGGATGAATATGAACATTTGTAATTAGATGCTACTTAGCAGCTTTTTTTTTTTTTTTGCTGTGTGGTTGGCTCCTCTCTCTTTGCTTTCACTCGGAGTGATCGCTAGGGACTGTTTTGGACTGGGTAAGGCTGAAACGTTTTAGGTGTCAAAAAATTCCTCCTTGGTCTGCACCCCGTGGAAACTCAACACTGTGTGGAATTACAATAGTTTCCCACAAAGGGAATGTTTAATTGGATGGTAATTAATGGCAGAGGCGAATGATAAATACCTTTGTGCGCAAGAGGCAGACTGTTTTTTTTTTCCCTCTCTCTCTCTCTCCCTCCCTCCTCTTTTCTTGTCAAGGACAAGGGAGTGAGAGCAAAGAGAAGAAAACTTGGAGACACCTTACCCTTCTCTCGATCCTGACAGTTAATCCTACGCACCCCTACCCCCAACAAAACACCCCTCCCCAAACAGCCACTCACCCACACAGGCAAACATATGCACACATTCTCTCTACTCTCTCTTCCACACAGGCACACACACACACACACACACACACTCTCTCTCTTGCACACATACACACACTAACCCCCTGCATCTTCCTCCTCCAAAAAAGCCCCTCCATTCGCCCTCATCACCGCCTTCTCATCTCTACTTTGTTTCCATGGAAACACAAGGATGAAAAAAAGAATTACTTGTAGATTGAATGAAAGATTTGAAGTACACCCCCCCACCCCCCTCCAAAAAAAAAAGTATTGCAAGCTCTTTGAATTGTGCTCCTCGAATTCATGTAGATGGGATTTTTATAGAGCACTCTGATAGATTCGAGGCACATCTTTGTGCTAGTTTTTTGCTGTGCGCATCAGACACAATGTGTACATCACACAGCTGTCATTCCCCTCTTGATTAATTTGTCTGTGGCTTTTCCATTACGTTCTCAGTAATATGATTTGGCAGGTAATAACAAGCCTTTTTGTGTACCATGAATTATATGTGAGCTGGGTTCTCCGACTGACTTATTGTGGGTTGAGGTCGACTCATCTGTTGCAGTGCAGTGCAGTCTGTCTCCGTGCATGCTCCGCCAATACACAGTGATCGCACCTTTGAGCAGACTTTGGTACAGATGAGTAAGCACATGACAAGCAGGCAGAGTGACATCAGAGGCAGGTAGAGAGGCTCTCCTGCATGGCGGGCTACCGGGAGAGAAACAGTGTGTCTCCTTTACAGATGGGCGAGCCCTGAAGGAGATTAAGCCTGTGTAGCTTTTTCCGCAACACGGACACACATGGAACATCCCGGTCTCCGGGGACATGAGAACACGGGTACTGGCTGGAGGGGAAAGGCACGCACATATTACCAAACCACTCAGACTGCTGGCTAGCCCCTCATGCCCACCCTCACCCTCTACCCCCACCCCCCCATCCCACCCCCGTCCATCTCCGATAAAGCACACAGCATCTACGCGGGGTGGGTGGGCATTTGGAGGGCTACAGCTCGATATTTAGGGCAGTGCTGGCACTGAGAGAGGCATTCACCTCCAGAGGGCTACCAGAGGACAAACAGTTGAGTTGGGAAGGATGCTAATGTTTGGAGGAACATTTTACCGGCAGAGAAAGTTTCAACTCAGATATGCTCCACTAAACTGATAGAGAGAAAAGCAGGGGAGGGTCTTTAGGGTGGATATGAGGTATGACTGAATTAAAAGAGTCTGCATCAAAGTGAACAAAAATGATCTCCCTACATGCATGTTAGCTACCAAAATGAGGCTGTTGATGTTTGTTTAGTTTTTAATTATTGTGCCCCAGAGTATCTACTATCTCTAAACAATGAACCTGTACTGGGTAAAATGTACTATCTCTAAACAATGAACATGTACTGGGTAAAATGTACTATCTCTAAACAATGAACATGTACTGGGTAAAATGTACTATCTCTAAACAATGAACCTGTACTGGGTAAAATGTACTATGTGAAATAATTGCCCCTCTCTTGTTACAGTATTTGTATCAACGTTCTCCACCTACTGTAATCATTTACCATTTAACACCATTCTGTGTCCTACATTAATACTATGCCAATAGGCCTAGTAAGAGGGGTGGTTAATGACCATCTAAAATATAAAGGAAGGCAATATTAACATTTCAGCTATCTTCACCATAATTGGATTTATTAGCCTCTCATCCTCCCCTCCCCACTGTTAGTGTAGCAGACTTAACCAGCCAACCACTGAGCTGTGAGCTCTTTTCAACACCTCCACCACCTACCATCGCGGTCAAGCTTTTGCCAACATCCCCCAGAGCCACACACACTCCACACGCAGTTGCGAGCCACGCCTGCAGCATACCTCCACATCATGGACAGTGTCCTTCTCGCAATGGGAAGAAATAATTCACCTTTAGCGCCGCGCAACACCCCCAGACTACAAAGCCGTCAGCGCGCGGAGGTCAGGCTTCGTAAATATCCCCACACTTGTTAATGTGTCAGGGCTCTAATGTGCGGACAAACGGCACGCCGGGGACTCATGGGAAAATAAAAATGGGTGGCCGGGACACGGCCGGCCGCGTCGTTATTTTTTACACGTCTTTACGACTCAATTTAGCTGCGTGGAAATAAAACAGGCTGGTGTCAAAAGCCCCTGGGCCTGGATGAGTTAGAGCACTCTGGAGTCAGTGATCACTGCGTGAGACTCAGGGGGGAGCCAGAGTGTGTGTGTGCGTGTGTGTGTTCGTGCGTAGGTCTGTGTGTGTGTGTGTGTGTGTGTGTGTGACTTGTGATAAGTGGATCTGTGTTTGTGTGTATGTCAAGGTCTCGACTGATGTGCATGTGTGTGCGGTCATGCGTGTGCATGTGTGTGTGTGAGTCTGTGCGTGCGTGTGTGTGTGTGCGTACGTGTGTGCGCGCGTGCACGCATGCATTTGTGTCATGCAGTGAGCTGACATGATTTGATGTGATATGTGTGTGCGCGCGCGCACGCACGCACGCGGGTGTGTGTGTCGCTGTCGGGATTTTTGGCAGGAGCCTTGTGAAGACAGGGGCCGCTAATGAACAGGCTTACTCTGATGAGCGCGTTTAACCTTGGTCCCCGTCCTGAAGTGCAAACACCCCGCTGTGCGGAGAGGTGGAGAGAGGGAGCCGGCGGCAGCCCAATCCCAATAGTCTCACTCAGGCGCTTCTCTTCTCTTCTCTTCTCTTCTCTTCTCTTCTCGTCCCCCTCATCTTTCCTCCCCTCTCCTCTCCTCTGTTCTGTTCATCCTTATTAAGCAGGGCAGGAGGAGTGGAGTGTAGCATGATATCGCCTTCGCTCATCTCCAGCCAGACGCAGGATGAAAGAAAAGGGGGGATGCCAAGGAGGAGGATGCTGTGCTGTGTGGTGCTGTGCTGTGCTGTGCAGTGAGGACTGCAGTGCTGGTTTGTACTGGTTTGCAATTGAGTCAAACTGCGGATTAGTATTTGACAGTGGGTGCAATTGTGTGTTTATGAAATTGAAAGGGTCCGTGTGTGTGTGAGTGTGTGAGTGTGTGTGTGTGTGTGTGTGTGTGTGTGTGTGTGTGTGTGCATATCTGTGTGTGTGTGTATGTGTGCATATGTCTGTTGTGTGTGTGTGTGTGTGTGTGTGTGTGTGTGTGAACATGGGCAGTTTTCTCTCTCTCCCTCCTCATTATCCCACCACTCTCAATTAAAACTCACATTTTAAATGCAAATGAACGCCTTTTAAAAATATGTTTCCCTTTTCATTTGCCTGCCTTTATATTCCAGATGGGACACCCCTGCTTGGAATTGATTAGTCCCCCCTCCCCTTCTCCTCCTCCTCCTCCTCTTCTCTCTCTCTCTCTCCCCCCTCCCTCTTTCTCTCTCCCCCTTTCTATCATATAGCTAATGGCACGAGGTTGTCTTTGGAGAGGCTTTTTGCTGTTATTCTACCCTTATTGGGCTGCAGTCTCGGCCCCAGCCTGTAATTAAAATTCTGTTCAGCATGACAACGCTGTTTCATGCCTCATTTTTCACACGCCTGGTGAATACCCAATCGGAGCGTCCAACACAATGAGCCCAGTGCACTCGGAGACTGCTGGGGTACTGTACACTGGCTTCTCACTTTAGCACAATAGCAGTGCAGTGAGTGCATGGTGAGAGGCACAGCTAACATACAGCCTGATGTGTGTGTGTGTGTGTGTGTGGGGGGGGGGGGGGGGGGGGGGTGCTGGCGTGTGGAGATGTACAGCATGCTGTGGCGAGACCTACAGTAGCTTTATGTGAGAATGTGTTTGTGTGTGTGTGACGCTTTAGGTGAGAATGTGTTTGTGTGTGCGATCCTTTATATGATCCTTTATATGTGTTCGTGTCTGTGAGATAGAGAGAGAAAGAGAGAGAGAGCGAGAGAGAGAGAGAGAGAGAGGGAGAGAGGGAGATATACTGTTTACATGCCTGCAGTCAGGGTGAGACTCCTGGGACCGGGTCCAGCAGGCTTCTCTATTAATGTCACTTTCTCAGCAGCGCGTCAGTGTGTGTGTGTGTGTGTGTGTGTGTGTGTGTGTGTGTGTGTGTGTGTGTGTCTATGTGTTCCAGTAGTCTCTCTGGCCCCCTCTACATTAGCAGGCCACGGCCCCCGCGCGTGTGTGACCTGAGCACGGGTGAGTCTTTACGCGTCCGTCAAAAAAAGCATCCCGGTGATCTGGTTTCCGAGCAGGGATGAGAGTTATCGCTCATGACAACGTTCACAATCCCTCTTTTCTCCCCTTCTCTCTGTGTCTCTCTCCTCACCACCCCCACCCCCACCCCCCCCCCCCCCGACTCCACACACGCTGAGATTATATTACCCTGTGATATTCTAGCAGTGTGTATTAAATATGCATGAACCCGGGAGATGAAATTAATTTTGGGAATGCTCTCTTTGAATGTTCAAATATGCCTTCATGATCGGGCTTTGCATCAAACCCTGAATTCCTAATTTCATTTAAGGACGCTGGGGTGGTGTAGAGCAATAGAATGCCCTTTAAGTATCAGCCATGGCTACAAGGGCGTTCGTGGGGAAAGAACTGATTCTGCAATGTGTTCAATATCATTCACTTTTTGATGCTTTAGGAATACTTAGTACTGTTTTGCACGCACAAAGAATTTAGGGGGAAATGCATATTCAATCAGTTCAATCAATATCTTAGATAGAAATGCACAACATTGTAATATGCTCAGCATTTTTGGCAATGGCTTTAAATAGAAAAAAACAACTTGATTAAAGTGTATTTGTTTCAGTTAATATGATTGGAAACTCCACTGTCTCCTACACTGTATGTACCTGTACACTATGTAGACAACAGTGCTGTCATTACATCCACAGAAACACCAACGGCACAACATTCTAAATACACAAGTATTACAGAGTTGGCCCCCACTTTGAAGAGTTTCCACTCTTTTGGAAAGGATTTCCACAACATGTTAGATTATCTGTTGAATATTTGTGAGGAATAACACCTGGCTTACAATTGCAATTTCTGTACTAGTTCATCCCAAAGGCATTTGGTGATGTACAGTAGAGTTCTAGAGCTCTATGACAGTCAAGTTCTTCCATACCAAAATCACTTGAACATGACTTTATAGACCTTGATTTGTGCACTGTGCATTGTCATGCTGGTGGAGACATAATGAAATACTGGTTGTTGTTCAGGGGTTGGCTTAGTCAAGGGAAATCTTGCTGCTTTAGTTCTGTATACCAAGACAATGTGGACAATTATATGCTTCTCTACTGTATATACTTTTTTGGAACAGTTCCGGGAAGCCTTTTTCGGTTCCAGCATGACTGTAATGCACAAAGCAAGGTCCATTAAGACATCAGTGGGCGAGATTGGTGTGGGAGAATTGTACTGATTTACTGACCGACAGAGAGCAGGTTTCTTTTTGCCATTAAACACCTTTGGGGTAAAGGATAGAGGAGAGATCGCGAGCCAGGCCTTCTTATCCAACATTAGCGTCAGACTTCACAAATACTCTTCAGAATGAATGGGCAAAACAAAATCACAAACACAACTAACATTTACATTTGTCTAACATTTTGTGGAAATCCTTTTCAAATGAATTTATAGCTGCAAAGGGGAGGGGGGGGGGGGGCAACTCCAATAGCAATAGATTTAGACTGGGATGCCATTGAAGTTCCTGTATGTGTACTGGCAGGCATCCCAATACCTTTGCCTATGTAGTGTATGCGCTTGTGTTCCTCAGCACAGTCCTAGTCCTTAACAAAGCCATAGCTTTGGAATCTTTGTCATTTAAAAATAACTGCAGACCCATGCCTTGGACCTGACACATGCTCTCATTCCCTACATACCTCTCTTTGTGTTGAGTGCAATGAGGCTTTTGTTGTGTGTGTCAATGATATCTCACTTAAGGCTGTACTATGTCTCATACCAGTGTGTGTGTCAATCATACCTCCCGATTGTGTGCTCCATGTTGCAACCTGAAAGACATATAATGAAAGAGTTATAGGATAACGGAATGTGTGCGCCTATACATGAATACAGCGCTTGCGACATACTATCTAAACAATGATCTGTTCAGTCATGTTTCAGTCTTTACTGCATTCCTCTACGTGTGCAACCACCTCTACTTCTTCGGTGATGAGTTTCTTCTACACAGCTATTAATAGTTGTATGATTATTATTTTCTTGCAGTAACATCTGCACTTGAAGACTTCTGACACGGTAACTATGCGACACCTCCGTTGTTGCCATACCATACATCGTACAGTAATCTACATGTTGCCGTGTGCGTCTGTTAGGATGTTGCACCGATGTCCCCCCGCTGTCCTGACACCCCTGGCAAGGAGACACTTCATGTAGGTCACACATAACATCTCCGCGGGGACGGAGTCCCACACGGTGGCCGCCACATGCCGCTGACAGCAGCGATGGCTCTGTCTCCCGCCGTCTCGCCGAGGCGCATCAGCATAATTACATTTTTCATGAGTCGATGCGGAGCCACGCTGTCTGAGGGATCGGTCGCAGGGGTCTTTAAAGGCAGATAACCCAACCGCTACATGGGAAGATCATTTGAAAGTGAGGGCGGGTGCATCAGTTGGTAATTATTAGAACGCACCACCACCCTCACACACCCCACCCCCACCCTCACCCCCACACACACACACACATCCAGCCATCCATCCTCCCACTCATCTAGCATCGTCACATTAGCCTGATAACTGTGGGGCATTACTGGCACCTTGTTTGTTGAGGGTCAATAACAAGCACGAGAAGGATGTGTTGACCTGCTGCCGGGCGACCCCGGGGTCCTTATCAACTAAAGTGGTTTTTGATTAGTGTTAATGGGGATCCATAATGGTCTTTGGCTGGGTCGCACTCGGTCGTGCTTCAAGTCATGTAAGCGCCAACAACACACCAACACCATCCCCCTATCTCTTTGCTGTGTTGTGTTGTGTGTTGCTGTTGTTCTTTGTTGTTGTGAACGCACTTGCACTCATAATTACTACTCTCAAGGGCACAAGAAGTCACGGGTTGTCCCCGAGCATGTGTGTGCACGTACTGTAGCGTTGGTGTGTGTTATGATGTCATAAATCTGGCACATGAATCTGCCTGTGTGTGTGACTGCAGAGAAAATCATCCAAAGAATGCACCTTTGCAACAAAGTACAGGGGCAAAGGCAAACAGGCCGCGCTCCTGCGCTGCGGAAGTTGCATGAACGAGTGGAATGACGATTTTCTTGTCCCTGTCTGGTTCATCACTCAAAGCTATGTCCATTCCGGAAACAGTGTCAATGCACTGACAGATGCCCTGAACTGCCTGACACAGAGACACACATCTCCCAAACCCATGCACCCATCCCACACACACACACACACACACACACCCCAAAACCCCCCCCCCACACACACACACACACACACACACACACTCCCCCTTCAAGAGAGGGCTTGGCATCTGCTGCAGTCTGCAGCCCTGCATGCTAATCCAGGGCTAATGTTATTCTTATGAACTGCCAGTGACTTGCCATGTTAGCCAGCACTCTGTCAAATTAATGTCAGATTCTCCAGCGCCGCAGCTTCCTCCTGCCTCTGCCAGCCCAGCAGCAGACTGCAGCAAGTTCCTCTCCGGCAAAACACCACAGCGGGGAACTCCATCCCTCCCCAAAGATGAAAGCGCAACAAGAAAGAGAGAGAGAGAGAAAGAAAAAAAATGAATGTCCAGGCCTATTCCTCATCCACTCTAGTTTGGGAAGGAGAAGGGTGGGGGGGGAGGGGGGGAGTGGAGTGGAGATGAGACTGTCTTTGAAAATGTCAGAGTTGTAATGCATGAATCAAAACAAAATGGAAGACGGTAATCCCGGTGACCATTTTTCTTGCTCTGTCGTTTGTGTGGTGCCACCAAAGGGCGGTGGCCAAGAAGGCACAAGGATTACAAGCTTGACTCGGGTCAATATTATTATGTCTGGTGGTAGGAAATGTCACATATACTAATGTCTGGATGTGGCCAGTGACACAAACTTGGGACGATGGATCTGAACGGAATTCAATTCCACAAGTGAATATGTTCCATTCAGCACTTTATCTTAAGGGGACAGGTAATCTACAGGTGAAAGGCTGGTCATCATCCTCTCCTTTCAAAGTGGTAGTGTGTGTGTGTGTGTCCTTGATTGTGCGCATGTGTGTGTGTGTGTGTGTGTGTGTGTGTGTGTGTGTGTGTGTGTGTGAGTGAAAGAAGGACGATGTTCAGCTAGCTCTTATCCATGTAATAGCAATGGATGTTAGCAGCCTTTTTCATTGAATGAGTATAAAAGCAATCCATCTGACACGCGGCTGATACCCCAAGTTCTTGGAAGAGATCACATGGCTTTGACAGCCATAGAGATGATGGCGAGGTTCCTTTTAACAGAATCAAATAAAAACCCTATACACCTAAGCTGCTTTTTATACCAGAATCAATGAAAAGACTTATTTCTTCATACAGTGTCATGTTTGTTGAAACCCTTACAAATATGATTAATTTCACCATCTATACTCGTCAAGCTGATGTTTCAGAGAAACCATTATTCCAGCATATTCAGTCATCTTTAAAAAAAAAAAAAAAAAGGCAGACTAAAAAAAAGCACTTATATGCTCATTTTTGGAGATCCAGAGATGCATCCACTGTCCACTACCTTTGTAGGGGAAATCGCAAATATTCAAGTAAGGGAGACATCTCCTTTTCCACAAGAATAAATCAGAATTTCTATTTGTGGTGCTATCTGTACCGGTAGACTTGTGTGAAGTATTGCACTGTAAGACTCATTTACCACCATGTCCTCTGGCCTTGCCTCTTGGCCTTTGTGGGCAGGTAAGGGGAGCTTAAGTCAATCACAAACTAAAAGGAAGGGTGGCTAGAAAACTTAATATGCAGCAGTAATACAAGGCAGCTCTCTCCCTACAATATGCAGATGAAGTAAGATGTGCATCAGGACACCTGGCTTCATTTCCTTCCACTGTTTCTCATGGCAGTGCCTCACTTGTGCTACCTGCTCAAGATGGTGGGTGCTGGTCAGTCGATACCTAGTCTTTAACCAGTGTTACAGTTAATGGAGTCACTGCTCTACACGTGTTCAATTTGTCTCCAAGCCAAGTAGAAGGGAAATCAACCTGGACCTGAGTTTGCGTGACTACTGGCTGTTTTTCTTTTGAACAGCACTCGCTCAAACTTATTACTCTCGTTTATTTTTGCATGGATTTATTCCTTCATAAATATTCATCCTGGTCTATATGTCAAACACACACACTCACTCACAGCATATATTGGAAAGCGAAATATTGCTTTTTTAATAACGCAGTCCGAGATTTATTGGCTCTCGTTACTATTGTTATCACAGTGGCTTTCAAGTAATCTATTTTAGCCACTGCGGGTATTTTTCTGTTTACAACATTGGAATTTCATCCAGTATCATACATCACACTCACCATGCCACGTGTGTTAAGAATCAAGGAATAAAATCTGCCTGGCCAAGCATTCCCTGAGAGGCTCCTGAAATTAAAGTCTGTTTAATCTAAATGGGCTATTTGCTGGGTCATTTGCATGGCTTAGCCCTGACATGTAATTGGGACCACGTTTTAAAAGGAGTGACATGCTGAATGGGTATGAGGTTTGGAGGCAAACACACACACACACACACACACACACACGCATATAAACAAGTGTATCTCACATACCTAACGCACACACTTTGATGTAACCACAGTAGTTGTCCATCATTTAAAGGCTTTTAATAAGTCCACTGAGATTAGAGTTGTGCGTGAGATTGAGAGAGAGGGAGAGGGGGAGAGAAAGAAGGAAAGAAATGAAATGGTAATTGCTATTGATTACCTATGCGTGCATATGACCCCCACAGGCTCATTCTGCATTCTTAAATCAAAGCAAATGATTGGGTTTGCTAATTTTGTGCTTTGGGAAGCAGGCTGAAGGCAAACACCTTGAGTGCAGACAGAGAGAGAGAGAGAGAGAGCGAGAGAGAGAGAGAGAAAGAGAGAGAGAGCGAGAGAGAGAGAGAGAGAGAGAGAGAAAGAGCAGTATCTAATTCTTACTAACGCATTGCTTACTGGTCATTAATTCTGATCCCCCCTCGCGGTGACAATGGAAAAGGGTACTTTGTCGCATTTTTCTTTTTCTGCTTACAAGAGAGTGTGTTGGCTTAAGCAAGTCCACCCACCTGACACACACACATGGAAAGAAAAAGAAAGCAGAAATTCACCAAACTGCTCATGACTCAGGACGGATTGTTAAGAAAATCCATTTAGGTGTGAAATAGCAGTCCAATTATACACACAGGCCTACTGAGATACACAAACACACACACACTCTCTCTCTCACACACACACACACCTGACTGGACCCCAGGGAAATTGAAATCCCCTTTCAGAGTGACAGAATACACCTTTATAATTAAAACTTTAGATGCCCTACAATATACACACACACACACACACACACACACATATATGTAGGGAAAATGATACACAGACACATTCACACATTTCACATCCATATCTGTGATAAATATTAGAATGAGGAGCTGAGGCCATTTTTGGCAGTACCCCTACATGGACCGCCGAATTCGACTGCACATCCAACAGCCCAGTTATATGCCACAACAGTGCTGTAGTGCCCTCTACTGACAGCTGTAGGAGATTACCACCAATTATGTGACACTACAGGGTTTTCCTTGACATTTTTTCATGGACATGTAGAATACTTCATGAATTGTAACAACTCTGCTTTACACAGGCCCAATGATCAGATAGTGTGCAGCCAAGGACTAAAACTAGTGTCGTGTACTTTCTCTCGTTGCTGCTTATGTGACCATCACACAGAATAAGTCGAGGAGTCCATTAAAAATCACAGGCAGTCATTCAGTCATGTGCACATGATTTATTATTTGAGGAAACAAATGACTCAACGTTAATCTTTTTTCTTTTTTTAGATGATGAAACACTTTCACACATTGAACTGTGCTTTTGTATGGGAAAGCATGGCATCAATCTCATAGGAACAGTTAAATATGGTGAACTTCAATTCCGGACAGGTGGAACTACCTCTCATCTATCCTCTTAGGAGAAAGTGCAGTTTATGGATCCCACATATACTGTATATGTACTGTATGTGTTATCTCCATGGCAGCAGGATGGGAGAACAGACAATAAGCGCAAATTACACTCGACTCACCTAAGACTGGCCACTAGCATTCGCCTACGATAAATGTTGGGGGAAAAAAAAAAAAAAGAGGGGTGACATTTTACAAAGTGACGAAATGACAAGTGTTTGGGTTACGGTACACTAATCAAACACATCGTCTGCCTCACGGCTAAGACGCCGCCGCCCGCCCGCCTCCTCCTTCTTCTTCTTCCCTCCGACCTTTGACCTCTGACCTCTGGCCCCTGCAGGGCGGGACGCTCAGAGGGTGGAGGCGTCCAGATCTTTGGGTCGGTTGCGGACCACGTGCTCCAGCTGGCCCGAGTCGGAGACGTCGTAGCTGGTCTTGTACTTGGCGAGGATCTTCATGAGTGGCCGCAGCTTCAGCCACCACTGCTCTTTAGGGATGCGATGGCTGCGCAGGGGAGGAGAGAGAACCGTCAGGACAGTCCTGCACTACTACTGTAGACTCATGCAATGGCACTTAGTTAAATAAGAACACATCGAGGGCTGAGAACCAAAGCCACCACTGCTCTTTAGGGATGCGATGGCTGCGCAGGGGAGGAGAGAGAACCGTGAGGACAGTCCTGCACTACTACTGTAGACTCATGCAATGGCACTTAGTTAAATAAGAACACTGGTACAGGAGATTAAAGGCCATTTCAAACCGAAGATTCGCGACGGTCTGAGACGGTTGCGGAGAGCAGTTGCGGCGGTGTGAATCAAAAGCTTCAAGCCGTCGCTAAACATTCAACATGTCAAATCTTAGTTGCAGAGTTTTAGAACACTTTTGCGCGGAGCTATTGTGACATTGGCTAAAAACGTCTATCTTGTCCTCACGCCTAGACTGTTGTTATGGTAACATTGTTGCCGTTTTAATGTCATTGCAGTGGTCTGAACGCCCCAGTTTTAGAACACATTGTTGCAGAAAGTTGCTGGTTTTTAGAATGTTGCAGCTCGTCTCGTCGCGGATCTTGTGATTGAACTGGCCTTTACTGACAACTTATTAGAAACCAATGAACAAAGAGGCACAATGGGGAATATTATGAGTACGTGACTTTTGAACTGGTGTGACATCAATATCCGTCTGAGGAGCAAACTGTGATGATTATCTTTTCAAATATTCGTGGGGGATTTGTTTGGAGTTCAATTCAGAAATGCTTTCTGCCATGAAGATTGTATAGTTAATTCCATCGTTTCACATTATTTCTCATTGATGAGTGTTGAATGAATTGAGAATGACAAATATATTTTTTTTTAAAATGTTTGGGACAATTGGTAGTATTTTAGCTTTCAGCAGACTGAGGCTGGAGAATGTTCTTATAATATTCTTGGCCATATTTTAGTATGTGTGCACCTGCAGCAAGTAGTTAAGCTAGCCACAGTCATGGAATCTTGCTTCGCAAAGAGCAAAGAAATCCTGTTATTGCTTAATAAATCACTGTGACATTGCAAATAACAATGTCTCTACCCAGTGCATGTGTAAGAAGAGAGATAGGCATAGTTGAGGTGGTAGTGAAAAGATGTGGTTAGATAAGCAGGGTTTTGTGAGCTGTGTGTGGCAGTGGAGGGGTGAGTGGTGGGTGGGGGGGGGTTGAGTGGCAGGGGCCTTACATGGAGTCCGTCTCATCCTTGAGCTGCACAACGGGCTGGAAGATGAGCGCACGCCGCCGCATGCCCAACAGACAGCACGAGTCCTCGGTGTTGGCAAACACTCTCCCTGGACGAGTGCACACATTTCACACACACAAACACACACACACACACACACACACAGAGACAGACATTTGATAAAAAAAATTAGTACTTAAATCAGTGAGCGATATGTTGTAATCATACTGTACAAATCTTACAAACGCTTGACATTTAGAAACATATTATTACTGCTGTCTTCTACATGAGTGAATGAAAGGTTAGTCCTGTTAATAATGAGTTATGAATACCCTCTAAAGAGGCCCTGACTAAAATGATATGAATGATATGCTACCTGTAGCACTCAGCAAGCCCCATAAAACTAACTGCATCTTAACTGCCAATTGCATTCACATACAGCGCCATTTGTCTGTATGCAATGGTCAGGATTGCCTTTAAGTGATTGTGTACTGTATCCAGATCAATAGACTGTCATCTTCAACTTAGAGTTTATATTTCATCGCTGCAGTTAATTTTATTTGGGGGGGAATGCAAATATGATCGATGTTTTAAGAAAGCCAAGTAAAGCTGAAATTAGTTACCTTCATCTGTCATCCAAAAGTATAGCAATAATATAAAAGCAGAGACAGAAAAAGTCTTTAACAGCAAAATCAACACTGTACATTCAATTCACATGATTAGTTACATCACACGTTTTGCAAGCTTTTTTTAATGCATAGCTATGGTCTATGGCTCCATAGCTATGGTGATACAAACACAAACAAAAAAACACACAAACACACACACACACACACACACACACACACACACACACGGTAGTAAAGTACACATTACATATCTAAACACTTTACACAACAAATCTCTTAGCACTACGCAGTCTTAGCCCTCATTTGTGTTTGTTCATTTGTCCTGCCGCTGCAGTAGAAGTGAAAGGGTCCTTGTATGTACCTTGCCTGTATGTCTCCGTCAGCTTCTTGGTGATCCACTGCATGGCCTTGGCAGATATCTTGGTCCCAAAGTTGCGGTCGAATGGAGATGGTGCACCTCCCTTTGGTGAGGGGACAGAAAGGTTTGTTATTCACTGCTGGAATGTCCTTGCCGGCCCAGACAGTTTCATTGGCCTCACTTAACCATGACCTACTACAATGGCAGACAGTCCCATGCAATTACTCAGTGGTGAATGCCAAGCATAGGAAAGGGCTTTTGGATTGTTGCACATGAAGATTTATTACTTGAGTAGGCTACAGTGATTTTCTTCAATCACTAAACCACCAAAGGGTTTAAACTACTGTAGGGCTGTCAAAATAACGCATTCATTTCGATTAATCACAGAGAAAATAATGTGTAAATAATAATAATAATAATAATGCTGATTAATCACAGTCCATAGTGACCTCTGACCCGGAGCAGTTCTAGCCATAGTGACTGAGTTATGCAGACAAGGAAGTGTCGCTTAGGCCAGTGAATGCCACTGTTGACAGGAGTATGGTTTCTGCAGGAAGTGTTCTGTATCATAGGAGTTTGTCAAGTCTGAAACATCACCTCAACGTCTTAATAAATTATCTATCTATCTATCTATCTATCTATCTATCTGGTCACCTGAAGTTATGAGATAGCACACCTCTTGACAAAAATAGCTTAAATAAGTAACGCTAGCAGCCAGTCTAGTCAAGCGACTCTATGGGCGTTCAGACTCAGAGTTCAGTAGACTTGTCGTTTAGGCTACTTACTCCACCGTATCTATGGCTGTCTAACTCATTGATTGGACTGCAGGTACTGCAGGAATGGAAAACAGAGGCGACCCAAAAGCATTATACACAATCCACTGATCAATCAATCAAGCTCACGGCTGGGTCTATTTGTATTGAGTCCCTCTCTCTATAAATGGGACTCATGTGATAGCTGCACATTGAGTTGATCTGTGAAAGCAACGTAGCTATTGATAACTCTCTCTCTCTCTCTGTGTGTGTGTGTGTGTGTGTGTGTGTGTGTGTGTGTGTGTGTGTGTGTGTGTGTGTGTGTGTGTGTGTGTGTGTGTGTGTGTGTGTGTGTGTGTGTGTGTGTGTGTGTGTGTGTGTGTGTGAATACGTCCATATGTCACGTGGTGTACATGTGTTTTAACCTGCTGCATGTGTCCAAGGACGTTCTTCCTGCAGTCAAACACTCCCTTCCCTTCCTCTGAGTACAGCTGGTAGATGAAGTCTGTGGTGTAGTTGTCATTACAGTTCTCATTCCTTCAGGGGAGCAAAAACATGATCAATCACACACTCTCTTCGGCTTCTCTCTATGACCTCTGTGATAAAAACAAAACCCTTACCTCAGCACCAGTCCTCTCTGAATGCTGGTCTTCATCTTGTCCGTCAAGTGCTCCACATTTGCCTGAAACACCACCATTATGTTCCATCAGAACGTGACCAGTAGAGGGCACTGTTGAGAGCTTTTTAATATTGTACATTTTCTTATCACATCTGATGATGATTCTATGATGCTGACAACAATAGCAAGAAAGAGAGAGAGAGAGAGAGAGAGAGAGAGAGAGCGAGAGAGAGAGAGAGAGAGAGAGAGAAGATTGTAGACACACTCAGTGCACTCTACCTGTAGCTCTCTGATGTCAAAAGGCTCCTCGTAGATGTAAGCTGCATCAGCTCCTGCGGCCAGCCCCCCCACGGTGGCCAGGTAGCCACAGTAGCCGCCCATCGTCTCGATGATGAAGACGCGGCGTTTGGTACCGCTGGCTGACTGCTTGATACGATCGCACGTCTGCATGCACGAGTGTGCATCCACGCAGACAAGAAACACACACAGAACCACATACGCACGCACACATACGCACGCACACACACACACACACACACACACACACACACACACACACACACACACACACACACACACACACACACACACACACACACACACACACACACACACACACACACACACACACACACACACACACACACACACACACACACAGTTTTAGTCTTCTGAACTCAGCTTGCACTCCTCTGGAATGCTTCATGCTTCATCACAGTGATTACCCAACACTGGCTCTTTCTGTCTCTCTGCATGGCCAGGGAAAAGCTAACAATAGCTGCAAAAACAAGCAGACATCTCACTCGCTGCGCTCTCTCTATTCATTCTGGTATCTGGTATGTAGCAGCCTGCAAGGCCACATTTTCAGCTAAACTCAGGATATTTGCTCATCCACAATACTGCTTGCTGTCCAGAACAATGGCATTCTTGACTAAGCACTAGATTCACTACCCATATTACCTGACCTCTCTCAATCTTATCTTCAATTCAAGAGCAAACACAGACATTGCACACCATTACGGACATGCTACTGTACTTGCGAAATGATTAACTATTTAAGATTTTGGCCGAGAACAATCGCTGCAAGACCTAGTGACGGCATTGGGCAATCCTCCGACAAAAATGCCACTCGACAACGTGCAGCACTGCACTCAGACACAACAACACTTGGAGCAAAATCAAGCATTCATCATGATAAACCACAAGATCGAAACTAAATAAAAAGTTCATAATCTGTGTGTATATAAAAATGCAACCACAAGTGACATAAAATGTATAAAACTATAAAAAATCTGCATTGACATAAAATTTTAATAGAAGTATTGTGCAAGCCGGGAAAGGCACTGGGCGGCTTACCTCCACGATGGCATTGAGGGCCGTGTCGGCCCCGATACTAAGGTCGGTGCCCGGCACATTGTTACTTATGGTGGCAGGCAGCATACACATGGGGATGCAAAACTCCTCAAGCTTGGTACGAGCCTCAAAGAGCTGCGTCAAACACTCAATTGCCTACAGCCAGATCACGACACCAGCAAGGCACACACATGTACACACACACACACACACACACGCACAGACGCACGCACAAACACACAAACATACACACTTGAGTTAGAGCAGCTGTGGTGGGCAGTGGTGGTGGTGGTGAGGGGGGGAGGGGGACAAGAGAGAGAGAGAGAGAGAGGAGAGTGTGTGTTGGCAGAGACAGAGAGCACCCGGAGTCCTGCCGCTCGCCCGCTGATGGCAGTCATGGCTCCCCGCTAGTGGGGGGTGGGGGGGGGAGTGGAGGGGGGGGGGTCGGTGAGCTGTGGAGGTGGTGGTGGTGTGGGAGGTGGGCATGAGAGGAAGTACAGGGGGTGGATGGTCTTCGGAGTCACACACGTACGCACACACAAGCTCGCAGACACACACACACACACACACACACACACACACACACACATACGTACACACGCACAAGCATGTACACGCACACACACGCACACACGTGCAAGCATGTACACGCACGCACACATACACACACACACACACAGAGGTACACACGCGCAAGCATGTACACGCACACAAAGTGTGACTGCGCGAGGACTCTGGACGGAGGACGGAGGGCGGAGGGCATGACACACTGGCACTGGCA
Organism: Sardina pilchardus; assembly: GCF_963854185.1. Taxonomy (NCBI): domain Eukaryota; kingdom Metazoa; phylum Chordata; class Actinopteri; order Clupeiformes; family Clupeidae; genus Sardina; species Sardina pilchardus. The sequence continues at coordinate 6,767,793 of NC_085012.1, forward strand.
GCAGCTGGGCAGCACACACAGCAGGTCCAATGCAGCATGAGGGGGTGTGGGACAGAACCGCTGGTCTGCAGATGAGGATGATGATGGGGATAGGGGACACGGGGGGGGGGGGGGGGGGGGTTCTGCGCTGGGGTGAAGTGGGGGGGGCAGAACCACTGGTCTGCAGATGAGGATGATGACGGGGATATGGGACACAGGGGGGTTGCGCTGGGGTGAAGTGGGGGGGGCAGAACCACTGGTCTGCAGATGAGGATGATGATGGGGATATGGGACACGGGGGGGTTTGCGCTGGGGTGAAGTGGGCGGGACAGAACCACTGGTCTGCATATGAGGATGATCACTGGGACACCTACTGTACGCTTCCTAACTGACCTCTTCAGAGGCCTCCTGATCCTCTACTCACTACTGGTGGCTCACCCAATGCTCTTCCTTCCTCATTTCGCTTACACACACACACACACACTGGTGTTATCTCTTCACACTATCTCTTTCCAAACATCTTTATGGCCATATCTGTAAGGACCCGTTAACCACAAATCATCACAAGTTTTTTTTTTTGTGAAAAGCTTTTTCTGACTTCATTAATGCGTTAACATATGCTACAATATGAGAGGTGAATCGCTTTTTCTGACTTCTTTAATAGGTTAACATATGCTGAGAGAGGTAAATCATGTTAGACGTTCTGCTCTAATGGCGGCGACTGACACGTCAGCACGGTTGGCGTTGTTAGAGAGGCTCACAGTCAGATCCTAAATACTGGCACAGTTGCCTGTGTAATCAGACCAAGCTGTGAATCTGAGACTAGGAGACTGTGGTGACCTAACTCAGTGCAAGTCTACTGTGATCTAAGTGAATTCTACTGTATTCTCAGCAAATATTATTTGGCAGCAACTACTACACCTGTTTGCTATAAAACCTGCATGCCACTTGTTGTTGGTGTTTGTTAGCATGTGTTGCTGATGGGGTTGGAGGTGGATGAGGTGTGTGGGGGGGGGGGGGGGGGGCAGTGGTTGGAGGGGAGGAGGTTATTAGGCTGAGTAACATGGCAGGCACAGACACAGCCGACAGCACAGCATGCCCTTTCCATGTCATCACCAAGCACTTACCTGAGCTCCCCTCCCGAGCTCTACCAGGCCTCGCCTCAGCAGCTACTGTGGCCAGGGTTCAGTCCAGCCCAACACTCACTGCTGTGGTTTAGTAGCTCATTCACATCTGGTACAGAGGAACTGCTTAGCATCATGTGTGCCAGTGTTCAATGACTTTTTTAGCTTTATGAAATTGGCGAATGACATATTAGTTGCATATTATCAAGATGGGTTAAGTCATTTTTTTTTTTGATTGGGATTTCAGTTGTGTTCTTCAGGTGAACTTGAACCCAGTTGTGCCTACTTTGATGATGCTGCTGCTGGCTACTTCTCATTGGCTGGCTGCTGGTAAAGAGGGGAGCTGATAGGAGAGGGGGGTGGCGGTTATAATAGCAGCGCCCCGCCCCTCTCGAAGTTGAGACGATACGATTGGCTGCCAGGGTTCACGGCCAGCCAGCCAGCCAGCCCGACTTACGTCAGTGATGGCGTTCAGCGCAGTGTCTGCGCCAATGCTGAACTCTGAGCCCGGAATATTGTTGGAGACTGTGGCGGGCACCACGACCATGGGCACACAGAACTCGTCATATTTCCCACGGGCGGCTAACAATTCCAACAGTCCCAGGTAGGCCTGTGGGCATGGCAGAGCCGGGCATTTAGGACTGGCACTGCCAAGGGCTGAGGAGGTAGTGGAGGAGGAGGAGGTGGGTGGGCAAAGTGGAGACTGGGGGGGTTGCTAGGAGACAGGGGTGACGGACTGATGCGCCGAGGGGAGGAGCCAAAGGCTATTACAGCGGGCAGCGAGAGGACGGACAGGTACCACTCCGAACACACACACACACTAACATAAATACACACACACATATATATATAGAGAGAGATACTGTATATACACAAACTTATATTAATCAAATATCATAAATACATGGTACACAATTATACATACATGTACAAATGACAAATGCAGTCACTCAGTGTTCTCTAACTATACACACCAACACACACACACACACACACACACTGGATGGACAGCAACAGATACAGTATGACATCACAAACACATGGGACACACAGTGTAATCTTAAACAAGAGACAAACAAACAGACAAACAAACAGGATAACTTAAAAGCACAGCACTCTCAGACAGAGAAGCACACAGAGAGAAGGAAGAGAATCGTAACAGAGAGAGAGAAGAGAAGAGAGAGAGAGAAGAGAAGAGATGAGCCTTTTACAGGAAAGCATGAAATGACTTAAGGAGAAGAATAAAAGCAGCTGAATTCATTTCTACATGTCAGTTTTACTGGGGGAATATTAAATGAATTATGTGTCTACGTGAGCTCATTTGTATGATGTCATTGGCGCTTTAATACAATCTAGTTATGAGAGATTAACAAGCACAATCTGTAATTGATATTTATGATGGCTTTGCTCAAGTAAAAGGATCATTTGTGAGAGCAATTACCATCTCGCATCAAAAAGCCAAAGGGCCAAAATAGATGATATCTTTATCAAATATCACAAATGTTTATAGCTGAAAGTAGATATAGTAGATTCTATAAAATTGTAGTAATTACTGTGCATATTACAGCAATACAATCATTGCAATTACCTCATATATATATAATGGATAACAGTGTATTTCATCTCAAGTATATCAATGTGAATGAATTCATATGGTGTAATCTGCAATTGCAAGGAACAGGCTGAAGGATCAGGACAGGCCAGGTTAGTTAAACATTTCCATCAATTTAACAATAGCCCAATAACAACAGTTAGATAAAGGTATTTGGTCTTCACTGAACGAACACACATGTGTGATGTTTCAAAGCTATTTTAACATATCAATCCTACTAGGGGACAAATAAGATAATAGAATTTTCACATTGCAAACTATTAAGAATTAAGTCATACCTCAAATCCACCAATGACAAGCAATGCATTGATGTTGTTTTTCCTTATTTGTTCTGCAATTTTGTCAACATGTTTAGCGGGAAGTGTCCTAAAACAAAGACATATACATAGACTTCAGCACCTGAAGGCATACACCAGTTACACTTGTAGTTCAGGAAATGGTCAGATGTCAAGATTGACATGGCCATACAGTGGTTGTCAATCATATAAAACATTCTGATAGGCACAGTAAGAATGCATGGAGATCAGCTGAT
>NC_085012.1:6776039-6873539 GCF_963854185.1 Sardina pilchardus
TGTCTAAAAAGACAGAAAAAATGTGCAATCTGCACGAGCCATTAGCAATTTCATTTGAGCTTTATACTAGAATATTTACTGAATATCAGTGTACAGGCAAAAATAACTAGCATTTAGAACATTGGCTCACAAGCCAACAAATGAAGCCTATTGCATTGCATTGCTTCTACAGTACCTGTCCCTGTTCCTGTTCCAAAGTCATCTCACTAAGGTTAGCTTGATTATAAAACAACTGATTAGCTAAACCAAACAGCAACTATTCAACACTTCACATTCATGACGTCTGTCGGGAGTCAAGTATGTATGCAAAGCTGGGACACAGAGGCTGCGGACATATTTCAGAGGCTACTCAAAGTCTGTACATTCATGTCAATAGGGCTCAGTCTCTGGTGCTCTGGTGGGCAATGATGTTATCGTTTCCAGCTATGTCCCCCCCACACAAAGAGCCGAGTGGGAGATGGGCACAGGCAGGCCTTAGAAAAGCACAGAGGGGCTTTGTGTGGCCACGCTAGAGGAAGATTGCGTCACTGTAATTAGCGATACACACAAGAAAAGCTTTCAGAAATGATGAAGTTGTCCTAACTGAAAGGCAGTGCAACACACTCTGCCTCCACTTGCTGGGTAAGTAGATGCACTCATATACTGTATACACACACAAACACACATACACACACACACAAACAAACACCCAAGCGCACAACAGTGTTCATATCTATTTGTTCTTAAAATGCATACTCTCTCACACACAGACAGGCACACAAACACGCCAGCACACCTGCGCCCACACACACACACACACACACACACACACACACACACACACACACACACACACACACACACACACACACACACACACACACACACACACACACACACACACACACACACACACACACACACACACACACACACACACACACACACACACACACACACACACACACACACAGACACACACACTTCTCTCACTCCAGTTCCTAGTCATGCTGAGTCTTCAGAGAGTTTGGCTGTGCTCCAACACCTACCATCTGCACACACTCCATGAGGGGCAGGCGCACAGACTGGTTCCCACACAGAGACACCACGTAGGCCGGCGTGTTGGCGGTGGTCTCCAGCAGGGCCAGGACGGCCTCCACCCCCATGCGGCTGGCCTGAGGGATCACACCAGAGAGGGGGCAGATGAGAACACACACACACACACACACACACACACACACACACACACCAGAGAGGGGGCAGATGAGAACACATGCACACACACACACACACACACACACACACCAGAGAGGGGGCAGATGAGAACACATGCACAAAGGTGAATCAGCCTCCGACGCAACTCGCATAGTCTGAGAACCGAAAAGTTTTGAGCAGCCTACAACATACGTACACACACATACACGCACGCACGCACGCACGCACGCACGCACGCACACACGCACACACGCACACGCACACGCACACGCACACGCACACGCACACGCACACGCACACGCACACGCACACGCACACGCACACGCACACACACACGCACACACACTTTTGTTACTCATGCACTAGAACAGTAGTTTCGGGAAGAGTTGTACTAGTCAAAGGTGCCCATGGAGTTTGAATCTGACTCATAGTCGGATAGTCATAATCACTCAAAATCTCTCTCAGACTTATTTCCTGTCTCGCTTCACTCTCCTATCTTAGTTAAGGCAAAATAAAATCCCTGCAAAATAAACTCAAGACACAAGAGTAAATCACTCAATCTCTTCTATGACAGATGGCCAGAACAAAAAAAAAAAAGCACGTAAACACATTGCACAAGTAGAACAGGAGCGCAGAGCACCAGCCGCACTTCCTCTTTCACGCTGGACACGTCTGTCAGACGGACACTGCGTGCGTCCACCCACCACTACTCTCCGTCCCCGCAGTGCCTTGAGCTGTGGTGTCAGTGTTCACGTGGCTCGCTGCAGCCAAATCCGCTAACGGGCTTATCCTAAACCTCTGTCCACTACCGCTCATACGTCTATGAGTCCATGGGCATGGCTGGGCATGGCTGGGCAGGGCAGGGCAGGGCAGGGCAGGGCAGGGCAGAGCTCCTCTTCCCTCTCTGGGTGTGTGCCACTCACCAGGATGCGGTCGAAGGCCGACGGTGTGCCACCGCGCTGGACGTGACCCAAGATGGTCACGCGTGTGTCAAAGCCCAGGCAACGGACAACCAGCTGGGAGAGGAAGCACACAGAGAGAGCATGTTAATAATATCAGTGTTGCTTTAGGGTTGGTACTACCACTCGCCTAATTTAGACATTAATTATATAATTTGTCTTTTTAGCATCATAAATTGTATTTTTAGCGCCAAAAGGCACATGTGACAAAGCACATTTTCACAGCCCTTTGTTGGGGCAATACATGTGCAAACAACAAAGAAAGTTTCCACAGCACTTCAAGTGTCTGCACTTGAAATATCACACTGTGCTATAGAACACACTCCTGCAGCCAACTACATCAGACATTTGCTGCAATGTGTGACCATCACAAGGCAAACTGATGGGCCGAGATGTGACAAAGACTAGTGCGCTGGGGAACATCTCAAATCTATGCTGTCTGTCAAAGTTATAATAACTGCACATACTGTATGTCTATCTTAAAAATTTACAGAGCAAAACCATTTCATGTTTAAACATCCAATTCAGAAATGGTTATGCTTCTCATGAAGCGAAGGGTATGTTTATAAGCATGCATGCAGTGGACAGGCTCAGGGGGAAAGTGCAGGCTACATGCAAAACATGACCGTCCTCAGTTAGGTTGGTGAGTTCGATAAAACTTGATAAAAATGTGTAGTCTAGCCGTAGTTTTCAGAGAAATTCTGTTTTAAAACCAAGGGATGTGAGGCAAGTAAAAATAAGTTACCAGGGCAACTCCTGCATGACCTATTTAATGTCATATTTCACTGAATTTATGATAAACACACCATGCTTTTCCACCATTTTGTTCCATATATATTATTTGCATTTTAGAATATATCTTATCTGGTAAGACTTTACTGGGATAGTCCGCCTGTGGAGACTTTACATCATCTGTTTATCTGATCATCTGTTGAGATTCAACTTCAGTGTGTGAAATTGTTCCCAAGCCGAACCTTAACCATAAAACGTAATTAACATTGTGTCAACAGACAGTTAGAGTAGATAATTTGAAGATCTGTAGATACTTGGAGATCGTGTAGATTAAGGGGACTATCTCTCAGTAAAGTCTGACCTGTTATCTAACACAATAGCACATACAGCAGAAGTATAGATATAGAGAAGTGTAGATATATATAGATAGATATAGATACAGAAGTAGAGATAAACTCTATTAACCATCAGCCAGCCACAAGCTTAGCTGGGAAATGGTGCCAGCATACTCCGTTTCCATAATACTGCATGACACAGGCAGTAGACAGCGAGCAGTTAAAGAGTGCCAGATATACACATTACACAGAACAGGAAGGGGTCCACTGAAGCCACCTTACCCCAGCTTTCCACATGGGGGGGGGGGGGGGGCAGACAGTTAGAGAGGGAAGCCACACAAAGGTCAAAGGTCAAGAGCTGAGAGTCAGCTGCGAGGTCAGTGCAGGAGCTGGACGACACGGCTGGACTTCAAGCCTCTACTTACATCCTTGATACAGCCCGCCGTTATGGGCCTGTTGTTGCAATCAATGGCCCCCTCGGCTACAATTATGATATTCAGTCTTTTCATGCCTGCTCGGTTCTATGGGAGTAGGGGTGGGGGGAGGTTGAGAGACACGTTACACACTACAGATACTGGAGGGAAGTTGTCGGGGTTGGGAGTCGAAAAGACCGGAGACGATGCCCTTTGTACGAGTAGTCTGCTGCTCTTTCGAAAAATAAAAACTCACCCCTACGCTTGGTGCGCTGTGCACAGCTGCTCTCCTAGCGATTGTTAATGACTCGCCTGAGATGCGACTCACTCACACCCGTGTGGGCCGTCTCCGCGCCTTTGGGTCTCCACCCCGGCAACCTGTTCAGGTACTCACATCCTTCACAATGCTAGAGGTTATGGGCTTTCCATGCCTGTCGAGGGCTCCCTCTGCCACTATAATAATGTTCAACCTGGATCCTCTGGATCGTGTCTGAGACAGTTAAGACAGTTGTTATACATCCAGCAAATATACACAGGGTGCTTTAAGGATTAAATAAGGATTTAAAGTCGTTTGGGTCCAAGTGTAGCTTAATCTAAGATAATCACATGCCGTTCAATTGACTCCATGCTACTAACATCTCTTTTCATATCTCTTGCACGGTGACAGGGACTTAATAGCTAAAACTGAAACAGCAGCTCATGTTAAAAAGGATGTATATGATAAGTACAATAATCACCAATCTTAAAATACTTTAACATTTTGCATATTATAAAACCTTGCCATAAAATAAATCTAAATAAAGTAGGCTAACTAAAAATCCCTGGTCTGAAAAAGTATGACGATTGGTTTCCCTTATGAAGTGAAATGGCATCTAATGACTAGACACCTCCAGGCTACATTCTGAATAAAACTTGTGTCATTTGAGCATTGCTCACACTCTAGTTCTCCTACTTGTCACACTGTGATGTAGCACAAGAGCAATACAGTAATCAGTGAGCCGTGATATATTAGGCCTGAAATGAGTCTGGCGCTCAGAGTTGGGTGGACTGAGGCCTGGTTACCGCGGAGAGCTTCTGACACATCTTGTCCTCCCAGCCATCCTCAGGAGGCATCTCAGGAATCAGCACCCAGTCTGCACCACAGGCAAGGGCGCTCACTAGTGCCAAGTAGCTACACACGCACACGCACACGCACACGCACACGCACACGCACACGCACACGCACACACACAAAACAATAGCAGATATAAAGAGATCTGTGCCATACACAGAAGCCATATTGATATCAATAGTATATTGAGTATACTACAGGCTACCATCAACATTCCCTCCTCACAGAAACCAATTAACCGTATCACATGCACACGCACACACACACACACACATACACACACATACTGTATATACACAAACAAATCAATATCTATCACACTGCACATCAGGAACATCAACAATCAAAACATACAGTATGTCTCTTACCCACAATGCCTTCCCATGACCTCAAGCACAAAGGTCCTTTGATGGCTAAAAGAAAAAAAAAATGTTACATCAGACAGCTCATTAGGAAGTAACATAATTCATTATTTCTATTCCTATAGTCAAGCAACAGCCAGATACCTCTGAGCAGTAGTCATGATTGCATCCACAACTTCAATGATTCGGTGAAGAGCAGAGTCCGTTCCGATTGTCATGTCAGTTCCGCAGAAGTCGTTGTCGATGGAGCCCACCATCCCTACGATGTGCAGGGCCGAGTAGGTCTGAGCGGCATCCTCATCGATCAGCTCTGCGGGGAGAGGAAGAGGAGTTTACCTGAGGAAGGAGACCTCTGGGGTACACCTGGAGATGTACTGTACAGCAGGTCAAGTAAGAGCAATAAAATCACAGGCAAGTCTGAAGAATGACACACTGCATTCCAGGAGAAAAGTGAATAAGTAGTCCTTCTGTGTATACAGTAAGTGCATTTAATTCATATTAGTCTGAGGTGTATGAGGTACCGTGAAGACTCAACATGCCACCTCAGTGGGCCATGTTTCCCTGTTTTTTTATATTGTCTCTGTGGTGACCAAAGTCTTGAATGCCCGATCTTCATGAAGGAATTTCTCATTCTCTCAATAAATGATTCTCTCACTACAGTAGTGAATCCAAATCAGACTGGAAAGCAGGTGTATGAGGGTAATAAACCTGCATGGACTCTATTCCTATATACTGTATCTCTATAGCCACGCTTACATGGACAGTTTATTTGTCATTCCAATTAAACTATTCCGATTGAACATTTTGTGCCATCTGTTTACATGGGGTACATTCTATTCTGATCAGGTGCTTTCAAGCGCTTTAAAATCTTTAATCGGAATAGCCGTTGTTGCCTACTTTTCATTGGGAAGATACAGCAGTAAATCTGAATGACCGTATACATGGGTGTTCATTCGGAATAGGAACGGACTACAGCACCTCTTCCATTGCAATCGGATCAGGAATTTTCATTCCGATTGAGGTGTTTATATGACAATTCTTATTCCGATTGAGCTGTTATTCCGTTATTCTAATCGGAATAGAAGTGCAGTGTTTCCCCTACAATGTATTCAGCAGTGGTGCAGCACCACGGCTGGATTTTCAGCACCACTGCAACATCTTCAAAATTAGGCCTACTTCCACGTTATAAAAGCACAACAGCCAACGTCATCGTTGAAATTGGGGTGCTTGGCAGACCCTAGCACCACTGCTGGAAAAAATTCTAGGGGAAACACTGAGAAGTGTCCATGTAAACAGGGCTAACTGTCTTCTCCTGTCTTCTCCCGTCCCCTCTCCGTGTCCCTCGTGCTCTCTCCTGCACACCTTGCTCCACCAGCTCAGCCAGTAGCCCGCTCCACTCCTCTCGGAACAGGTTGGCCCCCGTCAAGCTGCCGTCTCCTCCAATCACACACAGGTTGGTGATGCCGTGCTGGACCAGGTTGTGTGCCGCCTTCAGGCGCCCCTCCCGTGCCCGGAACTCTTTGCAGCGGGCGCTGCCAATGACTGTGCCACCCTAGAAACGACAGGATTTCATCACTAATGAAGCCAAATGTAAAATGATCTGAACATCAAGATGGGATCAGAGAATGCATTTCACTAAGTGGCTTCTACACAATTGCTTTCAATTTTTTTTTCCAGCAGTCATTATCCACATATTGATCTTTCAAGCATCACAAGGCGCACCCACTTTTGCAACAATAAAACAGCCCTATTGGCTGTACACTGTGTACAGAGAGATATTATGGTCTTATATGAATGGTCTCTTATACTTATGAACTTCTTTTCTAATCACACTTGCTCAAACTCCACTCCAGGGCACTCACCACTTGAAGCATACTAGAGACGCTCTCCCATGTCGCCTCCTTAATGTTATCTCCACCATCCACCATACCCTGATATCCCTGTAAGCAGACACATAGAAAAGAGATGTGAAGAAACTTCCAGAACCAAACGGTGTAAGAGGACCAGACACTTGCGTCTATAGGTTGACCACCATAAGTAAGACCACATTGTCGTCATCACAAATACTAATGTTGATGACGGCACTTTTCTACACACAATTAATGTCATTATGAGTTCAATGACATCATATAGATGTATGGACAGAAAACGTATACATAACCAGACAAATAGAACCATCTGCAAGACTGGGAAAGGTGGGGGGATATGGCTTATGATGTCTCCAATCAAATAACAGCAAAAGAACAGAATGTCCGCAACACTGCTTTGAGCTCCCTTATTTTAATGTTATAAAAAGATATGCAACGTTTCAACCCTGCTGGGTCTTCGTCAGGCAAATGACAAGCACCAAACTGCCATTCCAAATGGTCTGGTCATGCTTCTACATCGTGAGTACTGGTATATGTACCGGTGGCTATACCTGCCCTTTAGGTGTTTGCAGGACAAACAAATGGGCTTGCTCTGGGGATCCTTTGTGGACATGCCCTGATGCAAGTGTTCCAGACCAGGGAGTTCATAGAGCTGATAGTCTTGCTCTGACATTTACAAAGGCCTAATTCTGGCATGTGATGTTAGCGTGAAGTTGAACTGTATGTAGTGTGTGAGTCTGTGAGTGACACTGCTTTCTAGAGAAGCATGTTGTAGGCCAGGCATTACAGTCAGGCTTTAAGCTATTTCATGTTTTATCAAGACAAGTGTTCATAAAGCTCAACTCACCTCATGGATGAAATAGACTTTCGCTCCGACGTAGATTCCCATTCGAACCACCGCCCTCACAGCGGCATTCATACCTTAAAGCAAAAGAAATAAAGATATACAAATGTCCTGCATACAGTCTATTGAAAAGATATTTGATATAGCACATGGTCATTGATGTTGAATGAGTAAAAGAAGAAATATATGAAAAACATTGTTAGAGAACTTCAGTCCAATTAAATAAACAAGCTGTTAAAAACTGCAGCTCTGCAGAGCGAGGAATAACAAATGGATCAACTTTGGACACTTGAGAATGTGAAAGTGTTGCCTGAGAAAGTGATATGAGAAGCACAGCAAACTGGTGTTGCCTGTTAAAAAAACCCAACAATATTACTGTCGTGTGTACCTTGCTTCTGTGATGTTTATTGTTATACTATATGTTGTATAAAACATTTTGAATGAAAGTGTCTGCTAAGCAAACAGTCTTATCACTCGACAGACCATGCATTCTACATGTGTTCTATATGTGTGTGTGTGTGTGTGTGTGTGTGTGTGTGTGTGTGTGTGTGTGTGTGTGTGTGTGTATCAGCCTCCTGAGCAGAACTCGATGCCATGTTTGGTAAAAGGCTCATTCGACTCCTCCTACTTTCACTAAGCTTGTGGCACTCAGAGGAACTTATTACAGCTCAAAGAGGGGAGAGAATACTAATGTGGGACATACAGTGTAGAAACTGGGCCTGTGTGTGTGTGTGTGTGTGTGTGTGTGTGTGTGTGTGTGTGTGTGTGTGTGTGTGTGTTTCTTAGTCTAATAGAAATGGTGTGCCACTGTGGGACCTGGCAGGCTTCCAGGCGGGCCTGGTTTCACTGTTTTCCAAATTGGCAAAAGACTGAAATGTTAGCTGTTAAGCTGCAGTGTTGTTACCAAGCAACACATGGTCTACCAAAAAATGCAAAAGCAATGAATTGGACTTGAGCAGCTTCTGCAGTGCCAGGTTCCTCTAATGCACCATGCCTGATGCTCTTCTGGTACCACTCAAAAATGTGTCTGTTTCAGGGAGACATGCTGTACCAATGGATGCAAAAACCCAGCAATCAATAAATAAAATTCTAGGTATATGACACTAAATCTGAGAAATGTATATAGATGATCTATAGATAATCAAACCCAAACTGCTGTGCATGCCCATCTGTGTATAGCAGTCAGGTAGGCAACAGGTCAATTATGCTGCAACATTCAGGGCAGTAGAATCATCAATACTATGGGGCAAAGGCACTATTGGCAAATATACTGCATTTGCCTGTGCCGTCCTTTTGCTTTGTGTGTGTGCTGGCGGTGCATATTTCAATCACTTAATCTCATCAATTTCAGTCATGTTAACTGAACAGGTGGGAAACTCCCCACCCCACCCATTTTAGAGGACGCAAGTCTGCAACCATGCCCAAGGTCGCTGTGTGTTTAGTCATATGCAGTCTAAATAGGAACTCATGGATATTGAGGGCACTACACCAACATAGCAAACTGTCCTTGATGACCTTGTCACAGACTTGTCAAACTGAGTGGCTGCAATATTGTGCTTGCCTTGCCTCTCCACAGTGCAGATCTCTCTGTCTGCTTGGTCAGTGCAGTTCTCTGACACTTCATTTCATCACATGTTAATCAGGATTTGAAAGACTGAACTTGCTACCTTTTTGAAAAGGGCTTTCCCCCCTGCATCATTCTTGTTACTATTTGCCTGTTGCTACTAAACTTAGGTAGCCTACACCAAATGCTGCTCCCAGACAACTAGGTAGAGTCAGGCCGTGTTTAGACTTTAATAATTCTGGACATGAAAATTGCTGCGTTTTTTCATCATCTTGCTCGCGCATGGCAAGTTCAGGAGTCTGTCTGTGGGTTCCCTATGACGTATGCGCACTCCGTCTGCGATGACTGCAGATCCTCACGTACACACATCCCTACACACAGCATCGGTACCCACCACACTCATGACTCACAGTGCACATCCGCACTACACAGAAGCGACTGTGGCCCTGACTCCAACCGAATCTGAAAAATTATATTGATTGTGCTAATACATATTTGTGGGTTTCGCAAGACAATGTGGTAGCCTATGCCTTGCTTCCCATGTCCAATGATGGGCATCAATAGCGGCAGCTGAATCGCGCATAGTTGGTTATGACTTTAACCAGTTGCCACTTCCTGGTTTGTGAGAGTCACGCGTGTTATTTCATTTGCAGCGCAAGCATAACGCTGAACAGTGATGATCTCTCGGCGGATGATAATTTAATGATGATAGGTAGGCTACACCCTGATGATGGGTTGAAGCTTAATATTTAGGCGGAAGCTGTAGAGACATGAGGCTTCATGAAATGAACGGAACTCCGCAATGCAGTACCGTACCGTAGGCCATCACGAACATCTAGCCCTCTATAATTGACAGGCCTACTGGCTTAGCACGAACTACATTCATCACCTAAGAATACGAAATATCAAAACGACGCAATGTCACGAACATTCCGTACGTGGATAAATAGACAAATTAACATTGGACTTCACCTTGAAGGGTATGGCTAACTAGCTATTGCATCTTTCCAGCGCTAATACAGTGTCCACCTGGGAATTCTGACCATATTCTCTGCTGTAGGTGTCAATCAAACTGTCACTGCCTTCTAGCCTACTCATAGTGCAACCAAACACAAAATATCGGACTGTCAGGATGGATACTTTTCGCCCTCTGCGGGCCCATCCATTGATACAATGTCACAGCGTTCTCGTAGCCTACTGTCAATAGTCACGCAGCCTACCTTGAGCATCCCCGCCACTCGTGAGCACGGCGATGGCTTTCCCGGAGCCCGTAAGATTCTCAAAAAACCTCTTATTGTCTGGCTGCGCCATCTTCCCCACAGACGAAACGGACAAAACAATTAAATAAGAATATAGATTAATGTAAATACAAAATTTCCCCGATAAAGAAGCGGGTGCTGTGACTACGCCACCCCCTTTCCTCTCTCTTCCAGCCCGTGTCCGTGAATCACTCCCCCTAGAGTCCAAACTCAACGGTGATTTGCATACAGTTTTGAGTCTGTAATAACTTGACAGTGCCACTGTCCAATAGGCGGTTAAATCACGTATACCCCGTCACTGCTTTGTCCAATTGAATGGTAGATGGGAGGGTATTCCCCAGTAAGGCGATCTAAAACGAGGAAGCGCTACAGCGACTCCGCAAACTGTCTGGGTTGATGGAACATCCATGCGTGGGCCAGAAGATGTTAGATCAAGAGTAAGCCTAAGTCATAACATAGAGTAAGTAAATGGTAGGCCTGCTAGTCTACACTGTTATGGATATATCTCTCTAAGAGAATCTCCATAATAAAATAGTCTTAGGCTATTGCGCTCTCTGCCTCTCTCTCTCTCTCTCTCTCTCTCTCTCTCTCTCTCTCTCTGTGTGTGTGTGTGTGTGTGTGTGTGAGAGAGAGAGAGAGAGAGAGAGAGAGAGAGAGAGAGAACTTATTGGTAAGTAGCCTACAGTAGTTGCACTTTAAGAAATGAATGCATTGTCCATTGAAACCTTGTATGCACCATCCCTCATCTCTATTTTCTAACAATTCATAGCATTACATAGGCCATTAGTAAAAATATTTGTAGGAGCCTTTTTATACATTTCCTTGTCCAAAAAGTAACTTGCCATACACATGTCTAATTTTTCCACTACCCTATATCAAATGAATGGATTACACCTGCTGACAATCACCTGCTCAAAACTTTAAGAGCGTTATGTCGTGAGCGCCCTCTACTGAAACCATCATTGCATAGCGCTGATGTGCTACAGCTACTGCCATCTAGTGGCTGTGCTTCAAACTACCAAAAGTAGTATCCTCATGCAACATTGTTATCCCCATAGACATGGTTATCCCCCAGTAATGTCATTGCTCATGATCTGCTGGCACCTTTACGGACTGTGCCTGGTTTGAAGCTGGGACATTAGTGGTTTTATTGAACATGGGATATTAGTGGTATTCCTAAAATGATAATAATAATAATACAATCCTGAATTGACACAGGTCTTGCTGTCAAATAATTAAATCTCTAGATGGTGTAATGTAAACAAACATATTTTTATTATTGAAAATTGAAATTGCATGACATGTTAGATAAAAATAAAGATAAATACAGAAGTTTTTTTTTTATAGTGTGACAGATCTAGATTCATTCATTCATGTCAACCTTCATCATCTTCGTCTTCGTTCCGTTCGTTTCTGTAGCCTTTGGAGTATTTCTCTGACTGTTATATTTGCAATTTCTCCAGCACAATTAGAACAGCACTAGGGGGGCAAACATATGAATACACATAAGTAAATGAAAAATAAACAGAGACTCCAAATGGAAAGTCAGTTCAATTGTTTTTGTGCAAAGAGTGATGCCCCCACGTACACAGTGGAGCTCTCTTCTCATTCACTTGAGTTCACATCAGCTAATTCAGAGTTGTCATTCAATGTGTAAACAAACCTTTTTGTTCGTAAGAAGAGTTTCTAGTTTGGCGAAGCATGCAGTCACAGGCTCAGATATAGCACCACGTGGAGGATGAACCTGTACAGAGAAGAGCAAAATGGCGAATTGCTATTGGGGCTGCATGGTTAAGAGAAACACAAAAAATAGCAGTCATGTTTTTAAATAATGTATTTGTTCCGTTACACAAATCAAAGACCTTTAAAGAGACTTACACAGGGTGTCAGGACTTTGCTGGTATGGTGCACCATTTCAACAACCTTTTGTGAATTTTTTATTTTCTGGTAGACAGATTCTGTCATTTTCATGATATCCATGAATGCCACAGCATTGTGTTCTATCTGTTGACAAAAAGTAAATATTAAGTAAGTAAGTATGTTCTCTTTATTTTCATAATATTTCACAATTAATTGCAACTTTTATTTGGTCTAGTCAAAGAGGAATAATAGTGTATTAATCAGCTGTTTTACCTGATTAAGCATTTCCCGTGGGTCGCAGAGAGCCGTTTTATCAAAGTCATGTCCACACTCTGGGGAGATGTTACTGTTCTGGTTGCAATAAAACAAACACTACATTGTTATAGTGGTATTATTCTAGGAAATCCTTTTCAACTCATCAAGTTAATTATTCATTCATTTAACAATTAATGCACTCTTAAATGCACCTTGTATGTATTCTTAGATGATAATTTAATCAAAAGTATTTACCAGGCTGTTCAATTCATGGAAAAGTTCCTTCCAACGAATCCTCTGTGTGCAGCTCTTATGCCCATGCAGAAGGGACATAAGGCAGAAAATAACGACCACTTTGATCCAACTCATATTGTCGTGCTAAAACAGCAACAAAATATTTATCTTGGTCAGTAAATGCAGTTGTTTTGGTAAGTGGTAAAAAGAGAAAAACGGATACAAAAAGTTATAACATCAAAATATATTAGATACATAATATATGTATAATTTTTAATATAAGTGTTTATAAAGTAAGAGTAAAGTAATTTGCACACAAAGATGCCACCTTACCTCAGCTTGTGCTGTTTAAATTGCTGTGGCAATTTCAGATACTCTTGTCTGGCAGAGCATGGTTCTTTTATAGGGGTGAGATGCTTGAGCAGTTGTACCACACCTGTCCCACTGACTAAAAGTGAAACCAGGAAAAGTCTCCCAGCATCATTTTCCATCAGCATTTCCAAGATGCATTGCCAAAGAGGTGTTTTCTTGCAGAGTTCAACAACAAAAGGAACAATTATTCCATGTGGTAGGATTACAGAGTATCTCTATGGTATCTCTATGGGAAATCTCACAAATTGCAACAACAGCACCATATGCAATACAAGGCCTTCAACTATTGTTTTACTTTTTCATTGGTGGCCTGTCCACAGAACTGTATTATGCATTGCTTAGGCATCGAGCTGAAGCAACAGGTGTGTTTGCACGTACTACTACTTAATGCATTATGTCTGCATTCATTTTAAGATGATACCAGAGAAATGGGGAGAATACTTCAGAAAAACAGAAAAGTGGAAAATGTGTTGCATGCCATCTCTTTGGCATGCTACTTTGCTTGCTATAATAATGTTACTGTTCATTTTGTCGTTTCAGGTCATCCAATCATTGCTCTTGTGCTTGGGATAATTCAGTGACTTTCTGCTAGATTTCTCAAGAGATTCTGACAGAGATGTCCCATCCGTTGCATCCCTGTCCAGGAAAACGAGAGTGAAGCGGCTGCATCCGCTGCAGAAAATGAAAGTGGAAGTGGAGCGGAATGAAGGTGTAACGGTGTGATAGCTCACACCCCCATCCCTGCCTCGGGCTCGTGCCAGGATGTTTTGGGAATCCTCTGCTGACGTACTGTATGTGAGACAAAAGACCGTTGATACACAATTGATACTTTTGTGTGAATACTGCAGTGGGTCCTTTGATTATAGCCTACACCATTTCTTAGCAGGCTTATTTATTGAATATAGTTAGCAAAGGACAACCCATCCAGGTATATCCATGTGTTTTGGATCAATGCCAAAGTTCAAAAGAAACTCAGTAATTGGCAACACATTTGAGGATTGTTGTGGTTTTCCGGGATTATAATTATTGTGGATTAGTTTACACTGTAAGAGTAACTGGGACTCTCCCACGAGTTTTTCTCTTTCAGACAGTGCAAGATCAGATACTGGCTTGTTCCGACAGGTACCATAATACCGGAGTTGCAGGTTAGGCTTCTCTGCAAAGCACTCCTTTAGTAAAACACCTTCCCCCTCATCTCCCCCTAAACATGGAAGACCTGGCTGACACAATCCACTGTGCTTCTTTCCCTTCAGAGAGACCACCGTTGCACCTGGAAGACCCAGCTGAATATTTCTCACGCCCCTGCCAGTCATTGATCATAGGAGCAGACTTTCTACATTAGGAAGGCTGTGAGCACCTGCAGTTTCAGGAAAGCTTCACACCTAGAGAGAGCTACCCTGTCCATTCTGACTTGTCTGTGGGTGATCAGTGTTCTGCTTGACAAACCTCCAGATGCAACAGGGGGCATTCAGTTGGTCTGGGATGTGTTAATTGGATCTGACAGGTAGGCGATGGCATAAGTGAAGAAATAAAATCTCTCCTTTTTGCCAAAAAGCCATTCAACTCAGATCTAATGTCTGCCATTTTGATACTGTATGTTTTCCATTTTCTAACCTGAACTACTTACTTACACTGCACAGATTGACTAAAATACTATAGGTTTAAGTGGACACTTTCATAATCCAAGGGAATAAATGTATTATGTAAACGCTTTTGGGCTGCACCCTCTTTGGAGAGTCAAAGTAAACAGTCTCCTCCTAAGTTGTCGTCCCACTCAATGCATGAAGAGGAGGAGAATAGTTGAAATTCCAGGAAATGCGACGTCTGCACTTTCGAGATGTGTTGTCACTGTGTAGAACGTGACAGGTGTGCCTCAGGCAATGGACAGCACAGAGACCAAAAAAAAAGCATCTCAGACAACCGCTCAAATAACTACCGGTACTACTGCCTGATAATACGATTCAGAAAAGTATGCAGAGAAACACTCCACTGAATTTCATGTTGACCCCTGAGACATTCTCCCTGAGACTATATACTTCAACATTGAAGACAATGACTTTATTAGCCCATGCTGGGTATCTGGATGTGGGAAAATAGGTTCAGGGATTGTTGACTCTATTTAGCAGAGAGGGATGCCTGTTTGCGGATAGTCAAGTCCACAGGGAAATAAGGGGAGCGACCCATGATTCTGGATTTCATTAACTTGTGATTTAGTCTAAATTGCTTTATAACGGTGCTCTCTGGAGACACAACAGCATGATTACTTTTCTGCTTGTAACATATCTGACTTTCACTTTGGTACATGCAGGTAATTGGCAGCTTCAGATACAAGTGCACAGCCCCACATGCCAATGTCTGTGGGGAGAAGAATGTATCCTACTACCGTATGTTGATAGAAAATGAATTGAATGTGGTCAGAATCAGATGTATTGTTTTTTTTCCCCTGTGATTATCAACTATTAGTCCACTATGTGTCATGAGATTTCTAAACTTAAAGTCCCACATGCATAATTGATTTATATTCATTAATCAAAATGTTAAGCATACTGCATACTGAAAAAATCCAAAATCCCCTTGCACAGCCAATTAAGTTGGGTTGTTGGGTACTGGTGACTTGCAGGTTCACGATTAATAAAAAATAAAAAAGAATCACCGCACACCATAGGACTACACTTTTAAGATTTTATTACTGAGCAACGCATTGGAGATTGAGCCTGAGGAAGGCGAAACGCGTTGCTCAGTAATAAAATCTTAAAAGTGTAGTCCTATGGTGTGCGGTGTTCCTTTTTTCTTTTTCATACTGCATACTGCTTTGTGACGTCAAGTATTTCAATCAAGATCTACTCCCACATGCTTGACTGAAAGTAGGCTATGACGTTCCACTTTGAAAAGCTAGTTTCACTGTGACATGTCCTCATGCCCTATAACAGAATATAATGGGGTTTAAGAAAATGTAAACAGACAAGAACTCAATTGTTTCTTCCTCTCGATTCCTCAGAAATGAAATAGACTTGACTACACGGTATCGTGATGTGTAATTTATTACACAACATTCTTGCTTCTTTTTGGTTTACAGAACTGAATCATGCAGAGTCAAATCTGAGGTGATCTGTGTACTGTACGTATTATTCAGATAAAACGCGCATTTGTCTGTACTGAATTCTCATCAACATTACATTAAACAGCACAAGTTCTCAAGTTATTTGACAGGCCTTCATTCAAGAAAACATAGCCTGTTATTTTTTATAACTAAACAGAATGTAGTAAAATGTGTGTATATCAAAATGTAACAAAACCTCAAAATGAGATGTGTTGTGTCTATCCAACGATAGAAAGACTGATTGCATGTGAACTATTTTGAACATAAATTGACATTGTCTTTGGTGCTGTTTATTGCATTGCAATGCAATCAATATACCCGTAATTTCCCGACTATTAACAGCAGCTTATACATCAATTTTGCTAAATTTCTTCAGCTATGAGGTTAATACAGGGGGCCAGTTAATATGGTGTTAATATGGTTTTGTTTCTTTTAACTTGCATAAAACACTGTCCTGCGGCTTATACACAATGCGGCTTATATGCGGGAAATTACTGTAGTACTCTGAATATTCTCAGGGTCCGTCCTACAAGGGACCTACAGTACATCTTTCCATGGTTGCAATCTGCAAAAAACACAATTCAGTGCAGAATGCATTCAAGAATGGTAAATCTCTTTTTGACACAACCGTGATTTGGAACTCATTTGGCAGTTCGGTACTTTTGTCTTCAATTGAGAGATAATGTTTATGCTACAGCCCTTGTAGTAAAAAAATACAGTAATATTCCACAAAAAGGCAAAAAGTATGCACAGGCAGGCCAACCGTACGGTAGTGTAAAAAGCTTTATTCACAACGCCGGTCGCCAGAGACAGCTTACAAAGCATCCTAGGCGAGCATGAGAGCAACAAGTCTGCCCTTGACAAAGTCTCACCATTATTTATAGGACTAAACAGGCTATTCTTGATGGGTTACATACAATGTAAAAGTAAGATAGAACTGACATGATAAAAAAGTTTATTAAGAAAGCTGATATTACTCCAGACTCCCTACAGCAGTTGACCTCAGAGTTCATGGACAGGAGAATCAATCCAGACTCCCAAGGAAAAAATAACTGAGATCGTCCTTGCAATGTACATTTCATTAAAGTGTAGCCAACTGGACAACAACAACCCGGGTAGACATTTAACAGCTAATGTGTTAACAGCTAATTACTGGAAATTTCCTCACATCTATAATATTCCCATTGTAGTGATCAGTCGTGGATAGAGTACTGAAAATCCATACTCAAGTAAAAGTAGAAATAATTTTTTGAGAAACTTACTCAAGTAAAAGTAAAAAGGTATGTTGTTAAAAGGTATGTTGCAAATGTTGATCTAAGAGCAGTTCTCAACAAAGTTTTCCTATTGATAGCCTAGATGCTGCCAATGCTGACAATGTGGTGTCTCCGACCAACAACCTGCTTCTCTGAAAGTGGTCTAATGAAAAGCTTTAGACTTATTTTTTCTTCGAGGCAGTTAGCACCTCAGTATCTTCTTGGAGATGCTTCTGGCTTTCTCTCCCTGCTGATTTAGGGCTGATTTGTTGTATATTGATATGGAAAATAATTGTAGGTACTGTGTATGGAAAATGTATTTGTTTATCCATAATGATGTCCACAGACATGGTAGAGTATGTTGCATGATTTTGTGAAAGTATGATGTATTGCGACATCGACTCAAGTCAAATTTGTAGTTTCTTATGTCATTCCATCAGACTAGATAAACTACCCGATCTGGTAAAGTTAAATAGTGCGGTTATAGCCCATAGAGGGCCGCGAAGCGGATGCAGAAGTGCCGTTCACCTTGTTATGTGTTGATGAACCACTTAAATGATTTTGGGAAACATTATATTTTAAGGTACAAAAAATTCTTTAGTGTTGCTTTAGAAGGTTGGAAGAAATGGGATGTTATACACTAGCCACTGCTTTTATTGAGTTGAGCATGATCTTATAAAGTTTGGCCCATTTAAAAGTAGTCTTTTAATTTTGTCTTGCACTATAATTAGTCTTATGGTGACACAATGTCCATCAATGTGACCTTACCCTCTGTGTTCTGTTAGGTGTAAAATTGTACATTTTATGTCAGCTTGGCCTGTTAATTTCAAACCTGAGAAAAAAAATGTAAATGCCTTTAGGTAAATCTGTTAGTGGTTCTCTGTTCTGTCCCTCTTTTTTCCTCCTCTTTGATTAGATTAATCACTACATTGTCCTTCCAGTGCTCTCTCTCTCTCTTTCTTTCTCCGTGGGTCCGTTAAGCAGGAACAAAGAGATGGTACAAAAGAGAGGGGAATTACACAGAAAGTGACATTCCTTCTCCTCCTCCCTTTTCCCAAGATCAAATCAAACTCTTTTTACCCCCCCTTACTTCCATAAAATCTGCTCCACCATCTATCTCACTCACTCTAATGGCATCCTCGTTATTATCTCGATGATTATGTGTTGCAAGCCATTTAGCATGCTCAACGACTCATGCTGAATTTATTTGCTGCAGCTACTTGGAGGCCTACAGCAGCCAGGGGACTTTAGAGAAACTGAAAGAGAAATAGAGAGAGAGAGAGAGAGAGAGAGAGAGAGAGAGAGAGAGAGAGAGAGAGAGAGAGAGAAGAGAGAGAGAGAGAGAGAGAGAGAGAGAGAGAGAGAGAGAGAGAGAGAGAGAGAGAGAGAGAGGCAGTGACAACTACTCAGCATAGGCTGTATGGCATGGTGGAAAATTAGATCTCACCAAAAAAAAAAAAAACACTAATGTGGTCTTGGCCCATACAAATAAGGCAGCATTTATGGTGCTTTGTAATTTAACATTTGTTTGTGCTAATGAGTAAATGCCTGCGGGTTGGCCAGCGATTTACAGTAACTTACCGGTCCATTAGATAAACTATTAGTCCATGATAATGGGAATCATATTAACACATGGAGATTGTCTACTGGAGTCAGTGTGCGTAGGATTTGTGAGGTCATCATGCCTTCTTGTTGCTGTGCATCACATTACTGATCTTTTCTTCTTCAAGTCCTCAACATGATATCGGAAAAGATATAAAGATATTTAGAACAGTTTAATTCCATTGAAATGACAAAGAAATGTCAATATAAAGAACTTATACTGGATGAATTCACACTATTCTGCATTGTATACCCGACTAAATTTAAATTCCATTATCATTAGCTACTTTTGTAGGTAGGTACTGTATTTTTTTGTAAGTGAAGCGTTTTGGCTTGTATTGTTGCTGATCACTCTTAATTCAAGTTGTCATTTAAATTCTTACTTGAATAACAGGGGTATGCAATATTGTAGCCATCTCCCATCTTCCCAATAAAGTTATTGGGAACATGCATATTTTACATACATATAAACATATTTTGCATATTTTTTATGCTGTGTCGAGAGAATCCATGAGGAAATGAGAATAGTTGACTGACAGAGACAGAAAAGCAAGACATTCACATTATCATCAAAAATACAAGAGACATTCTGCATTTACATTCGGTCATTACAGGCACATTTTAACGCTGTGGGACCAGGACAGTAAAAACCTGGAATTCTTTTTAAGTCAGTATCTTGTGCAGTGGAAGAGTAGCAGTTGAGTACTGAAATTAAACACTAGAGGGAGACAAAAGCCCACAGTAGTCAAAAGGTCCCTCAAGCGACACTCTTGTAGAAAAACACTGTTTTTAAAATTGCAATTTAGATATATCTGCACTGTTTACAAAAATGCCCTTAAAATGATGACCTTATAGACAGTAATACCAAAAATAGACACATGCTTTACAATCGATATGACTGATTTTTTTTTTTCAGACAACATATTTTAAAGCACCTTAACCGCACGTAAATCATGTGCCTAGTACTCTTCAACAGACAAACTATGGAAAGTCTCCCTAATAAACAGCGCAATACTTCACATACAGTACAAGTGTGAAAGGTAATCTAAATGATCCCACATTCCAGTCAAAGGTAAGAAAATATACTAATTCATTGGTGACACATCACAAGAAATAAATACAGGACATTTAAACCACCTTATCCGGGAAGTTTTGGCAGATCAAATTCAAGTTGAAAATGAATTGTTAAAACAGGTGATGATGATATATGTCGCTAGAAAGACAGATGCTTAGAGATGACATACAAAGAGACCCCAGAACAAATGGACAAAGTAATATACAACAGCTTCAGGGGGGAAACTCACACACAGCAGGACAATGGCATAAGCGCACGCACGCACACACACACACACACACACACACACACACACACACACACACAGAGAGAGAGAGAGATACAGTGTTGCAAACATGCACACAGACAGACACAGAAGACTCCAAAGACTCCAGCAAGGCACTTTCTGTGGCACAGACTTCCTTGCTTAATGGCCTGTGAGATTCCCTCCCATTTACCCCTCGTGCCGGAAATAAAAGAAATCTGGTTGGTGCTTGGGAAAAAAATGGCTGGTTGCAGTTAAACCCTTGAGTGAATTGGAAATTAGAAAATGATAAGAGGGGCAATCAATCTTTGGGGAAACTTTCCACCCTGGCATTTGGTTATATGGGCCATGGCATTGGGGTGGGGTGGGGTGGGGTTGGGTTGAGAATGCAGGGGGGGGGGGGGGGGGGGGGTAGGAGTTGGAGGCTGTTAGAAGGACAAGCCAACCTGTTGACATGTACCTATGCTCTTACTTTTGCCTCATTTAAGTCCTAGCAAGGGTACTCTCATAGACTACATTCAGTGATTCAAACGAGAGAATGCATACTGTAAGCAAATACTTGTATCTGGTTAAGGCTTTCTTTTTTGTCAGTGACACTTATAATAAAAACAAATCTTAAATTAGAGGCATGAAGGTTAATTCCATGAGCTCAGTCCCTTTGTGTAATTTTGAGAGCAGACAGTGCTGTGTCCCTATATCAAATGTTGAATGCCTCACCGCCAAGCATTTGGTCATGGCTCCTTTATATATGACAAACGTACAAGAATACATTTTGCCAGGAACAATCTGCTTTCACAAACACCCATGCACATCAGAAAACATCAAGTCTCGCCGAACAGACAGAGCGTAATCAAAATGTCATTTTGCTCGTGGCTTGCCCCCCTGTCCCTGCCAGCGAGAGCAGGGAGGGTGAGCTGAGGTCTGCAGGGGCTTCTCCGCGGGCCTCACGGCTCAGGGGCTCAGAGCCTTCCTCCGGAGGACAGACAAACAACCACACAGCCTGGGTTTCCAAAGCAGCTGGGAGGCAAGAGTGACGATCCTCAGATGGAAGGTGTCATGCAAAGAGATACCTCGTATGTATGCCCTAATTTATTTTTCGCAAGGCAGGGATGAAAGCAGTGGTACACCAAAATATGTTATATAACCAAACAACAGTACTCAACAAACTGTGAGAATATCAGCATTGGGCCGTATGACTGAAATGTACTACTAAAGTGATTTCAATGTAATTATCAGTGTAACTGTGTGTAATGTTTAAACCATAATTTGCTACCATGTAACAGAATAGCGAAAGCCATGGGTATGGTGGCATACGATATGCCACCTCCATGGTATTCATGTCAGGTCGACTCTACACAATGTGCGAATACAATGGACTGTTTGGATCTCAGGCCTCCAGCCAGTGCTTTGTACTAAATGAAAACTAATCACCTGCGACAGTGTTGCAAATTGGCTATTCCAAATATCAAGTGACAGAAATGGGAAAAGTCTGCCCCTGTTCCCCAGAAGAGAAAGCAGGCGTACGGGAAGTGCTTCGCTTGTGAGGGACCTCATGCATGCTCCAGCACTCTTCGCTGCCAATGTACATTGGGGTGCTAATGGCTGGGACAGAGCAAACACGCTGAGGGGGGGAAGTCCAATTTTAAGATCAGATACACTTTTTCCTCTCTGACCACTTTTATTTCAGCCTCGCTGGTCACCAATCCCTGGAGGGGCTTTTTTCTCTCCTGGCAATTCATCTTACTATTAAAAAACGTCAGGGCATTTTGAGGGCCTGTGAATTAAATAATGATAAATACGGTGTCTAGCCAGCGAGCCATGCGCCATGCTACTGGTGTTTATTTTCTTTCTGTTCTGCCCAGACTGATGAATCACATTCCTGAAATAGTTTATGAAGTTCCGAATTGATGCGATGGTTCAAAGTGGGGGAGAGAAGGGGCCAAATTAATATGGTGAAATGGGCCTGTTACCTGGTTGCTGATGAAAGGTAGGGGAACAGTCTTTTATATAAATTGTCTGTGAGGTGGGAAATAGAGGAGGTGCTGGAGAGAGGGGGTAGGCGAAGACTCGGGAGATGATAATGGCCAGCCAGGCATCGGGCAGTGAGAGGGTCAGCCCAGAAAGAGAAAGGGGTCCTCGCCGGGGAGAGGCGGTGGCAGACGGGTGCTGATCAGTCATAATGGCACCGCTGAGGCCAGCCTGTAAGGAAGAAAAATGAAAACTATTAAAGGGGCCTGTGTGCAATGTTGGCTTTGGCGTGTCAGCAATTATTACCCAGGGACACTCTTCACATCATGAGACACCAGGTAAGATGGAGAGAGAGAGAGAGAGAGAGAGAGAGAGAGAGAGAGAGAGAGAGAGAGAGAGAGAGAGAGAGAGAGAAGAGAGAGAGAGAGAGAAAGAGAGGTGTGGGGGATGGAAAAGATATATTGATGCAGGTATATTACGGCACCTATTCTCAAAGGGGATCTAGGAGATTGCTGAATGTGCATTCATTATGAGCCTTTCAGAAATAATCAAATGGATGAATAGACAACTACAATATTGTACAACAGTGAGAGGATAGGATAGATTAAAATAAATATATGAAATGTAAAGGTAGTAAGATGAAAAATCAACAGTGATGTACTTTTATATACTGTTCTTTGGAAGAATTTGTCTATTCTTCTGTAACTTAGTGAAGTTGGGCTCTTCAGTGAATGGGACTGCACCAACACATTTACGATGACTAACGTGACATGCAAAATCATGGTTTATACAATTATAGCTAACTACTGTACATAGTATAGTGTGATCAGGGGTGCCTGCAGGAATGAATGCTATGGTACGTACACCCATCTAGCCAATCCAGCCCATCAGAAATAACTCCTCTAGCTTTGCTGCCTCCATGAGGTTTTGAGTTTGTGAAGTAGCTCAACTCTGTGCTGATAACCAGCAACCATACATTAAGTTGCAGTAAAAGAAAGCAACAAGTAGTCTAACCTACAACTCCTGTAATTGCTTCATGTGTGCACAGTTATTCTATCTCCTGCTTAAACAAAAGGTGTGCATGCTTAAAGTTCTGTGTTAAGTTGATTTTGATCATGTGTTCATTTTACCGGAACTTGTAAATAGCCTACTGTCATGCAGTTATTGGGATACTGTGCAGAGTTGGGAAGTTATGGTAGGTCACGTTGGAGAAACTCAGGGGAAATTCTCTCTTGTCCGCAGTGTATAAGGCCATACCCCTGCAGGAGCGCCTGTTTGTGTTTCATGACAGTAGTCAAACTGCATGAAACTTGCATAATCAAACTACCAGAGATTTGTTGTCTATATACTGTATCTGCCATAATTATACCGCTATTCACTGGACAATACATGTACAATGCATGAGTCGGATACATGCAATTGTCAGTTGTGGATGAGTACTACAGGATGTGACACCTAATAGTAGGGGGACATATTGTGAATTCTACCCTAGGTCTTGTGTTAATCCTTGCAGGGGACAAATGAGCATGCATCAATCACTAGTGCAGCATTCCCTGTGGTTATGGGACAAACATTAACCTTGTCATGGCCCCTGGTGTACTCAGGCCTATACCTAAAATAAAAAGTGTGCACTGTTAATTTCTTTAAATGAAATATGTCCTTCCCCCCCACAAGACATTCATGATTGCATTAAGATGCTTAAGCTTATTGTTGAAATAAATCATGTACAAATCATGTATTTCTGTGTCTGTTTGGGCTACTATAAGGTAGCTAGTTACTTTCAAACATTTGCTGCTACTTTTGTGATCTCCTCTTTACAACACAGTAATAGCTCGTATAGACCTTTTTTACTTTAATTTTAGCTATGCACTTTTAGCTATACATCACAATTTTCCAAACAATATGGGATGTATTGGTTACTGAATATGACACGTCGAAATGTCCACCACAGTACTACAGAGTCAACCCCTGATTGTTTAGTCAACATGGATACTATATCACTAACAAAAAGCTTCTCTTGGCAGTGACTTCCATCCTAAATGTGGTGCAAATGATATCATATCTCTCTGAAGCATAGGTCAAGAATGAATCCTAATTCACTGATAATATTTGCTATAGCTAAACACAGATGTGCTACTTTCTAAATATGGAATATCTTTATACTGTTATTGTCAGCAGTGTCCCTCCACCACCACACCAACACAGCTCCACAAAGATGTAATCATGCTGCCTCAACATCTGATAAGTTCCACGTTATCAGTGGAACAGGGAAACAAAAAAAAAAATCACTTCAAATGCCCTGAGCAAGAATAAAAGCGAGAGTAATTTTGTGGCCGTAATCAACGGCAACATTTGTAGAGATACAGGCATGGAAAAAGAGGAACAAGGGGAAAATAGTGAGTTGTGAATGAGGAATAATGGAGCGCTTAGAAGCTTTCAGCAGGGAAAGACAAAATGAGAGAACACAGCAAGTAAGGAGGAGAGATAACACAAAACACAGTCTAATTCTACTCTGGATGTCAAACCTTCCTTCTTGAATAGAATGTGTTTACATACTCTTTCCATCACAATTCACAATCAAACATTGGATTTGAACGTTTTTACAGCAACAGTTTTTCCATGGCACATTTTAGAAAGTCACCTACATAGAAGTCTAGGAAACCCTCTGGAAATATTTAGTTGAGGACTGTGTACTGCATAATGATGAGTCTGTAGGATTCATGCATTTATAGAAACCTTCTCAAACATATTCAGCACTGTTTTTAGCTGCTTTTTGAGAAGCAAGCACAATCCTACACAAAAAAATAAAATCTAACCAATTGCTATTAATCTTATTTAATATTATCTTATTCTAAGATAATAAAAAAAGTCTATTTGGTAAGCCCACCCAAGTATTGTGTCTCACCCACCCGAACAAAGTCAAGTTTTTTCAGTTGTGCTTGTGCATTTACACAGTGTGCAGCCTCAAGCCCAGCTTGGATGTAGATGAAGAGTTGGTGTTGAGTGTAACTACTGTAACTGTGCATTAGGCCGGTATGTGTGTTACTGTATAATATAAACTCCTTCCTGATGCCTCTTTCTTGAAGTCGACGTACTGGGTATGAGAAAAAAGTTTCAAACTTGGGCTGCCTATGAAAGAGTGGAAAACAACATTATCCTCAGTTATGACTGAACCATTATGGCATTGTCATTGCCGTAGAGTTCTAAACCGGGATAAGCCATATAACCGGGATACTAGTGCATATAAACGCAGTCAAAGAAAAGGATATGAATTGCGCCTTTTGTGATAACCGCTACTAAACACAAAGAAGAAGAGGAGAATCGGTCTATTGCGCAAAGTTACAGGAATAGCATAGCCTACGAAATATTATAGGCTAGCTTACTTTTCAAACAGGCCGTGCTAGGATTTGCGCTGAGCTGAAGTTCAGTTTTACTGTTACAGTAGATGAAATCGAGACAGACAGTTGGACGCTACGCTACTACCAGACGATTAGATGAAGGATGGACGATTGTATATAGACGAGACCTTGCTACACTGACCCTGTCATCGCTGGGAATCGACAAACCCCCGTTCTCACTGGAGATTCTACGGGCTTTGCAGCATATTACCCCAGGTAGGCAACTGCATGTCTTCCCATCCTCACCTAGTAACGTCATTATCGTTACTGGCTTGCTTTCCGGTCGGCCTGCAATGAGGGAGGGCTACATTTAAATGTGAATTCATAGTTGCATTTTTGTTGGTAAGGTATATGAAAATGTCTAAGGTTACTTCATTTTATGATTTTGCCTACACTCTATTATAACATGTAGACCTACTGTAGCATAATATGTTCATAACTAGGCCTACTGTAGGCCTACTTGTTTTAATAGCCTAGCCCTATAGGCAGTACTACGATACAACCTCTAGTAGCTTAATTAGGCAAACATTTTGACACGGGAGAAGATGTTCTAGCCTACCAAATGGTTATTAAAGGTACACTTCACCATTCTTATCTGATGTCAAATTTAGAAGTTCAAATGAGCCATACGGTCCTCTTGTAGTAGGATTCACACTGGGCTTATGCACTCTGTCTAAGTGCCTCACCATGCCATAAACAATTTAACAAACAAACTATTGCATTGTATATAGGTATAGTTTGATTAGATGTTCAGCTAAAATATAGACAGCCTTTCACCTATTTAAAATTACTGCGGTCTGTCATAATATTATGGCCTATGCTATGGCCAAAATGATCTGTTACTGAAACACACTTCAGGCAATCTTTTCTATCAGTCCAATCTTCTCTAAGTGTAGATTTAATTGATTTATAAGATTTAATTAGTCTGTTAATTAAAAAATAATAATCAGCAGCATACCATTTTCCACTTTCGTCCATCTTTAAATTCATATGTGGCACTAGCATGCAACTGAGAATCAATCAGACCTCATCCACAGCACAAGCACATGTAACTAAGAGCCAATCACAGCAAAACAACATAGTTGCATTCAAAAGTAGCAAAGAAACCGGACAAATAAAGATGTCTGGAGTCTGGACATTAACACGAGTCACCCCCTCTCTGCGATAATATAAAAATGAAACAGTGAGAAACCGGCAGATACAGTATGGGCTCATGCATATCTACATTAAGTTCCGTGCTGAAACCGAAAACCTCTATAAAGATTATGATCACTAGAGTTAGATTCCCACATAGTTATCACCAATATTTTTAACTAATTATTAAAATGTAGACATATACAGTATTATGATTAGATGACAAATGTATTATCACTAACAAAGTATGACTAACAACTTGTAGTAGAGGACTGCCAATCTTACCAATGACTATTTTAAATCCATCAATTGGCTAAAATAATCCAAAGAAATGTTTGCAGTGGGAATAACCAGTGCGCACGGGCACACACACACACACACACACACACACACACACATACACTTGAAGTCAACCTTTGCTCTGAGTTATCATTCGTGTGCAGCCCTGGCTTCATAGTGAATCAAAGGAGAGGGGTAAATAAATGTGGAAGGCTTTCACTTCCAATCATGTCCTTGCTCTACGAGATCCAGCCAACAGGCCTAGTGGATTTACAGGCCTCTGAGCTGAGGAAGCAGAGGCTTGGAGCTAATATACAGTTTCCCAGAACTCCTCAGTTGATATGTTTTTGTGTATCTGTGGTCTGCACAAGGTATGCTTTACAGAAACAAGTGAAATAATGATACTTGTCACATTAAAACATTTTTCTGTTGCTTCTGAATTATTTAAAAGAATTCAGATTCACCAGAGGAAAAAAAAAAAGATCATTCCATTTCAGTCTGAGAGGGTATGCTGCAAAACATGGCCTGGTTGCCAGCTATATTTTACCTCGCTATAGGTTAAAATAAGGTGACGCCTCATTCTTTGTCAGCAGAATCATGTTTACTAGTATCATTGTAGTTTCCCTGTTGTCTCCTCACATCACAAGACGCTGTCGACTAAATGGGCCCGCTGTCACTGCAGCCAGGTGGAATACAAATCCTCCGAAGCAGTCAGCGCTAGATTTATTTGCAGATTTTTATAAATAGCCAAGCATATGTGTGCACTGTAAACAGCAGATCGCATTCTTTTATGATCTCTGGTGACGTATTTACTGCACACTGTCTCATCATTTTAAAAGTCCAACACTGCAACGACACAGGAGCCTTGATCTTCAGGGGGTGTCTGACATCTAGAGGATTAATAAGCCGCATTAAGACAAGGGGCCTGTATGTAATGGTTTGATGCGTCCCAATGTGCTTATTGATTAATAAACGCTTGCCCGAGTTTCATTTTGCAGATATACTACCACACGTCAACAGTATTCTGCTGCTGAAGCTACTTTTCTGGACAAATGCCTTTCGGCTTCGGTGCTCCAATCTCCTCCTTGCCATTGTTTTTATGTACTTGTGGGTACCTCGCCCCCTCGTGCTCTCTGCTTCTTCCTGATTACCTGTCTCTCCACTAGTATGTAAACATAAATCACCCTTGTTAGAGGTGGGGGTTTCCATAAATTCCTGGGGGAAAAAGACAGTGTGAAGGGAATTATGTATTAGCTGCATCTCTTGAAAGGAGGCGCTATTAGGGGAGGCATTATCTGTGCTATCAAAGACAATCCACAGCAGTAAGAAAAACTGGATCTGTCAACTGCTCGCAGTTTTACACACAGATTGAAATGTGCCTTGTACTTGAAAACATATAGATCAGTTACGCGACCACTGAAATTGTTGTACACCTTTGTACATTTACTGCTTGTGCAAGTATTAATTATATACTGTATAGAAACATTTACCTTGAATATCTTGTTTTATTCAGTACAATTGGCATAACTTAAAACATAAACAGTACAACACATATTATTTTATAAGGGAGACAAGGATAAAATTGCCCAAGTAACTTATTTTCTCAAAATGTTACTTTACTTCTTACAATAGCAACCAATTGATTGCATGGCAGTGATAGCCATGGGTCATGTAAAATATGGTGTATATCCTTTCTGACCATGGTGAGGATAAATCACGGCATACAGTATATCAGTAATACATCATTTATCCTCATCATGGTCAGGGAGCAAAGAGCAAATGAAACCCTTATAGCCTTGCATTGCTTGTAGCTAGCTAGTCAGCCAACTACTGTATGTCATATCATATACAGTGCAGTGTCACATGTCTTAGTGCTATTGTCGTTTCAACTATAGTGTGTTGCTTCACAAGATACACATGATTTTACACAGTGCATGCAAGTTATTCATTTTTCAAATCATAGACTAAAACCTTCCAGTGCGTATTACGTTAATGCTGCTAATTTCAGCAGATGCTTTGAATAAATTAGCTTTCAAACTATCGAACATGGTACACTCGACTTCTGATTTAAATATATTTTATGCTTGACGAGGTGTTTCCTGAAGTTCTATTGATTGTTATGGCCCATTTTACATTTCACTTTACAAATATTGCACAGAGCATTGTCTATGACAAGTCACAACAATGACTGTTCTCGGCTTGCCATGCTTCTTCTCAACTTATTCTACACTTCTCTTTCACCATGCATGGCTCAGAGGAGGGAAAGTATGCACACACCCCCCCCCCCCACACACACACACACACACTTCCCCCAACATGTCCTTGTGTTCTAGTCTATTGGCAGGAGTATACTTTAGAGTGAAATGTGTTTATTGCTTTCTTTCTTTTTTTGGAAGACTCACATTCACTTTGATTAACACTACTGGCTGATGTATAGGGTAATGAAAGACAGAATGACGTTGACTGTAAAGCCCTCCCACTGAGAAACTAGGTAGGTCCAAACAAATAGCACACAGAGACCAATCAGGATGCCCTCCCTATCATTCTCTCTCGCCACATCTGTCAATTGTTCTCTCTGTCTCTTACACGTGTTAAAGGAATTTGTAGGACTGCGCGATTTGCAGGGAGTTGTAAGTGCGGATCATGGAGCTGCTATCTATGTGTATGAGGCTCCCAGGGCTTCTGGGAGAGGTGGGATGTCTGAGGTTTACATTCTTCAGGATGAATATAAAGCACTCAGTGAGAAGTAGTTTTCGCTATAGTGGTGTAGGGCTAGGTACATTTATCACAATTTAAAGAGCCACTGCTGTCCAGTGCTAGTGCAAACCTTCATTTGCTCATACACATAATTCACTGTCTTTGTATGCTCTATTGGTTAACAACGATTGACCTTTGTGCTTCGTCTACACTTAGAATCTATGTTCTAGATGGTCAGACCCATTTGTCCCTTCACTGCACACCAGTGGGAACGATAATTAGACTCCAGATGAAGCTCTGTCTACTGTGTCCAAGATAGAACACCATCTAGAGTAGGAGGTCAATTGGCTTTGCCTACCTCTTATTTACAAGATTATTTTTGAGATTTGAGATGATGATTTTAGGTCACTGAAGGTGGATTATAGCAATACAAAACTACAAGCTATAAGTAGCATAGTCAATTACTGTAGGCTATATCGAGGTCATCCTTAAGAATATTCATGTTTGCCATAACATAGGAAAATATATATATATATATATATTGGGTCGGTCGGTCGGTCTATAATTTGTTTTTCACGATTCAAAGTAAAAAAAAAAAAAAAAGTACAATTTTGGCCACAGTGATTTTGTAAACTTGTATGAATTAAAAAAAAATGCATATTGTGACATCACCGACTCATTATGATGCATTTTATATAGCCCACAAACTTATCTTATTGAAATCTTAGTCTAATACATTTTTTGATAAAACAAATTTTGATGTTAGTGTCAGTCAAACACGCTATTTGGATGGCCATGAACCTTCCCTTCGTAAACCAGGTCCATCTGGTGCGGTGGCTTTTTGGCCGATGCAAATCCACCCTTCCATACAGTATTCTCCCATGGAAAAAGCCACTGAGAGTGGAGGAAATGTAGCCCAATATCTCCTTTTGGACTTTCACTAGACTACACTGCCTGTTGTCCATGAAAGGGACGACCATTGGATATCGTTGGAGGAGGCTATCCATTATCCAATGCTGGAACAAGGAAGTAATTCCTTGCTGGTATACCAGTCCCTTGGCTGAAAGAGCTGACGTATTCCAGCCACAACCCTTGCTGCCCCTCTATCCTCAGGCAGACCTCCTGTATATGTTCCATACAGAGGCTCGCTGCATTTACCCTCCCTGTCTTACACTGATGATGTTCAAAATCACACAAGGTGATAAGTCCACTAATGGGATGGCTGACATTAATGGTGTAGCATAGGTGTGGAGATGGCGTCTAGATCTGAACAAATCGCACAGGAATATTGGCATATAGCAGGTGCCTCAAATCAATGGGTCGGTGGTCCAAAGGTGTCTGAATGTTGACACACTCATTTATGCATCTTTAGTCACTGTAGAAGGGGCACGATAGACCTACGACCTGATGCATCCCAAACCGCAACCACAGGAGATGAAGTTCCTCATCTTTGGCCTTTATGTCACAGGCAAAGTGAGCTGACATAGCTGTCACTTGGGCGATGTGTAGGTTGCCAGTGACAAAATATTAGCTTTCAGAGTGGTTCAATCTCTCTGTAAATTACGTTCAATTCAAGTGTTTCAATAATCCCAGCTCTCCCTTATGTCTGGCTTATGTTGTCTCATTTCCTAGGGGAATATTTTCACCCCTATGTCTTGCCACTCGGTTTCAAGGGACAAGGGCTATAGGGGTAAGATTAAGGGGTGGGGGGAAGGGGTAATAGAGAATTGGGATTCATCCTATATCCCCCATCTTTACTAAGGGTACAGATTTCAGTGGTACAGCATCACTTTGTCCCTGTGGTAATCAATGCCAAAGAGGGTATGCTAATGTGACATGATGGCAGCAGACTGCCTTGTGTCCTGTAGACCTGATCTGACCATCTGAATGTACTCTACTATATGATGGGCACTGGCAAGCTGGATCTAACTGTAGACCTGATCTGACCATCTGAATGTACTCTACTATATGATGGGCACTGGCAAGCTGGATCTAACTGTAGACAACAAAGGCATACCATACAAGTATCACTATCTAACCATACAAGGGCTGTTTTATTTTTGAACATGCTCACGCACATTATCATCACCCATATTGACAAACAGGGTTGCTTCAAGGTCAGATTGCAAAGCACCAAATATGTCATTGTTTCTCACATGGTGTTTAAAGAGCTCAGGGACA
Organism: Sardina pilchardus; assembly: GCF_963854185.1. Taxonomy (NCBI): domain Eukaryota; kingdom Metazoa; phylum Chordata; class Actinopteri; order Clupeiformes; family Clupeidae; genus Sardina; species Sardina pilchardus. The sequence goes on from NC_085012.1 coordinate 6,808,333, forward strand.
ATTTAGCAGTGTATTCATAGGATTTAAGTTATCTCTAGAATTACTTGAATGTTGTATTTTTGCCATACCTTGGCACATAATGGCCTAAAGTACTCATACTGTAGAAAGAAAGAAAAAAACAATATTCTACCCTCTGTAACTCAGTCAGTACATCACACAATAACAGTTCATCTGATTGTTTTCCAAGAAACTACAGTGTGTCAGATTTCCAAAAAGGTCAAGCATTTGATCGTATGCCAAACTAGGTGGGAACAGTGGCCTCTGAAGCAGGCACTTTGCAGGCCAAAACTTGAAATTGGTATTTAGAACAAATGAGTTAAGACTGTCTAACTTAAAGAGAGACCAGCCTATCTCAGAAAATGTACTAGAAAAGACAAAAAAATAAGACAACACAAAGAAACCGTGAGGTTGGCAGAGTGCTTGAACATGATGCTTCTAACATTCTGAAACATTGCAGGCTATAACCTTGCTCAGGTATTACATCAGTCATCCTTCCTGCAATGTGAACGAGAGAGAGAAAGAAAGAGAGAGAGAGAGAGAGAGAGAGAGAGAGAGAGAGAGAGGTGCTCGGCCAGCTCAGCAGGACAAATCATCGCAGTCCTCCACTGACATGCTTTCAGGCGTGACAGAGCAGCGGACAGCCCTCAGTGACCTGGTTAACTGCACCTGAGTGTGGGGCTCCATATCAAGCCTCAGCTCCGCGTTAAGGGCCTCGGCACAATGTGGCACAAAGCGCAACAGAGGTCTTATTCATATGTGACCCTGCAAGGCAAAACCAGTCGCTTTGGTAAAATTTACATAATTAAGTTAGTGTGCTCACAGGAACGGTCATAAACTAAGCTTTCCAGCGATGTGTATATCGAGGGTATTGCAAAAACTATCGCTAAGATAACCGCGTTCAAAGTTGGCATGGTTCTCACGTCATGACAAACACCCAGTGAGTGGCATGCGCTCTACTTTTATTACACCTTGCGCCCCGGGGTGTGGCAATTAACAACACAAGGTGTGGTCTGGTGCATGATCCAAAAATCACTATCTTTCACCCTCTTAAAATCACTATGTCCCTGACCAAGAAAAACGTGGTCGAAAGTGAAGTTACATGATCAAGTATGGTGAGACAAAATAAAATGTGTCGCTTTTCTAAGCAGGTAAGAAGGATAACTATAATGTGTAGCAGAATAATTTGATTATTAGGCAAAATATTTTTTAATAGCATGCACATGATCCTACACATCAGAAGGTCAGCACACAGACATTCAGAAGTCCTCCGTCGTTGGATTGAATCATTTGAATTGCCATTGAGTTACCATTTCTGTTTCATGGTTCCAGTTAGAACACATTTTACTCTGTTTAGTAACATCCAAACGTATGGTTTCTCTGATTGCTCAAGTGAGGTGTTGAGCAAGCACACCAGTCAACAGTATGATGACTAGCCTATAGTTTTATTTCTGTACATTTCTATACTGTAGATTCTTAGCCAAGTGAGTTCTTGCTCTTGAAAGTGCATCTCCCACAGTAAGAGAAAATGGCGTCAACGAGGTGAAATAAATCTGGGCTCTTTGCTTTGACAAGAGGTCCACCCCCTGAAGGACACACAGGGGGTCTCTGAGGTGATAAACTCCTCTGATGATTAATACCAAAGCTTCATCACGGTCAGTAATGAACCCAGCCCTTTCATCTTCATAGCCACAAATAAGTGTGACACCTCATAGAAATCCATCATGTGCACCCACAGAGAATTCCGTGACAGGATGATCATATTTGATAAGCAAATCAATAATGTTCATTTTTGTGAATTACGGCTGCATCATCACCATGAACAACAATATAATAAGATCAGATTTCTTGCCATCATGCCATTGCAGACTAGTGTAATTTTGCACTGGAGAGAGTTGAAAATGCAATCAGGTGAGAAACGTATGTGAATACACCTTTGGCCCTGATGCAGTAGCATCTTACTGATTTTATCATCTCACTAAATTCCAATATTCTCAGAAGCTGGGTTTAAGTCAAGCACATTCGCATATTCTGAGGGAGCCACAGGGGGTGCTGTTACCCTGGAAATTCAGAGTTCTCGCGAGAGCACATTTTGAATTGTGTCCGCAAGATACTCTGACAATGAGCAATGATACACATTACTTCCTACCTCAGAAATCTGTGTAACCGAAAAAGGAGCGGGTGAGCTAAACTGGTGACGACAGCGCTAAAACTTTCGTTTTTGGTTGTAGTGTTATGAAGTCCAGAATCAGTCAGAGTAAACATTGGTCGTAGTGTGAGATTTTCAAATGCATGCTTGGTGCTGCCCCTCGAGTTAGGCCATTTTCATTATTCGTGGCCAGACTCTTAATCTGAAAGATTTCAGAGTCTGGTTTACTACCAGGCTAGGGTGTTTGTACCACATGTCCATGGGAACTCAGGTTCAAGTCCTGCCCGGGTCATTTCCCGATCCTACCCCCTCTCTGTCCTATCATGTGATTGGTCATTTGCTTAAATGCTTAAGAAATGGGGATAACCTACTGATTTTTTGTGAAGCACCAGAGCTCAATGGAGAGGGAAATCTATTGTGTATCGTACATATTCACTATGCACAAATTGTTATCAGCAATGGGCTAAGGGTCCAGAACATTTAACAGCTTGCCCTTACTTGTCAATTTCCTGAGAATCTTGTGTTCCACTTGTTTTCACACAGACTGACTAAGTCACTGGAAGAGTCACAAAGATTGTGTTTTATCAGTCCTTCAAGTTAAGTCCAAAACGTTTTCTTGGAATAACTTTAGAATATTATTAGTGTGTTCACTCAAGCACAGATTCCACAGCAACTTTGTGGAATAGATTCCAGGGTTCGGGTTATTCAGTTGCTGGATTTTAACATCATACATACTGTATGATGGATACAGACATACAGTAGGCTACAATACTGTGCAAAAATATTTACTGTATGCAAAAGTATTGATCATTCTCTTCAGTAGAATACAGAATGTAGAAAGAAACAAACAGAAAACCAAATTGTTCATGTCTATCAGAAAACTTTTAGTTCTTAACTTGATATCAGAGACATCGCAAAAAATAGCATACAGCCATTCTTGAGCAACATATTCCCGCTTGATAGATGAATATTAAAATTTCACCTACCTTATTTAATGGCACATTTAACTTCCTTCATTGCCCACACTGAAAAGGATTTCCATATATACTTCTCAAGCTTGTAATTACCATTAGAAAATATTCATGTGATGGGCACTGAGATTCAGACAACCTGTGGTTAGACTGTATGCTGTGTTCAAAGAGAGGCATGAAGGGTTCAATTACGACTCAATGAACAGGCCACTGTGTCTCTTCAGTCTGACTGGTGAAGCACTGGATAACAGATTATTTGATTATCCTGGAGAGCTAAATGTGCCCAAATGCATTCTTGTCCATCTCCTTGTTTGAAATGTTTAATGACGTATTTAGGAATGTGAATGCAGCGATGCAATATAGATGCCTATTTGTGGAGTGGTTGGACATTTTAATTGGAGGGTTTAGACTTGGTGGTACAGTGAAAGTCTTCATCAACAATTATGCAAAGTAACTATACTCAGATGAACAGAGAGAACATCTGATGTTTGTTCGGAAAGCGAATACCAGCTCTTTAATAGTTAGTTAGTGCTACAAGTGCAGTTGTTTATAATCCATTAAACTTTTCATCGTGTGCTCTGAAGAAAGTGTGCCTAAAGGAACACTCCACTGTTTTTTTTTTTTAATAAACTATGTTATTCGCTTAACTAGGATGAGTTGATACCTCTCTCTCTGTCTCTCTCTCTCTATACAGTATACACAGTGTGTGTATGTATATATATATATATATACAGTATATAATGAAGTGATTATTTTGTCTTCTCATCATAGAGAAGATGCCTTCAGTCTGCAAGCGTGGAGCAACAGTGGTGTTGCTACAGTATACCACGCTATAGCTAATAGCAGGCAGAAAAAGAGATGTTGGATCAGTTTTAAAATGGCACTTGGTGCCATGATGCCCTGGCCTGTTAGACACCTGCATGTGAGATAGTATTTTATCCCATGTGGAGTCAAGGACTGTACATTTCATTATCTTAGTTTCATATCATTGAGAGACAGAAACTCATTAGAAAGTGAGGAGAAGGCATGAGGTAAAAGGCCATTTAGATTCATTATAACTTATAAGTGACAAACTAATTATGTGGGTTTTTTTTTTTTTTTTTAATTATGACAAATAGCATGAAAACTGTATTGTAATTATGAACAACACTGCAAAAGAGTAAGTGGACAAACCCGAAGCTTGTGGGGTCATTAAAACATCAAGGGCTTCATTTGGAGACCTTGTTTACATCCTCTTACCGTGGGCATCTAACGAGACACTGTATGACGCAGGCAGGCAGATGATGCTACTCATTAGGCGAGAGGCTTACATTCATTTGAATGGACTCAGTGGTCAAGCCAAGTTATGACATTAGATTAAAGGGTACTTGATCAAGTATATGCCGACAGTATTTCCGCTGTTTCCTACAGAATCCGAGTTAAAATCATTGACAGGCGTGTGAATGAATGTGTGGGGGTGTCTCTTTGTCTTTGAGAGAAAGTCATTGTTAAACTTGAGCTCATTAAAGGAGCTCAAGCAACAGATCATAAATGCAGAACAAGTGAGCTTGTAGCATCGGTTTCTCCCACATTATAATTTTGGTACTAATCCAATGGATAGGCATTTGATCGGAATATATTATTTAAGTCAGAAAAGAAAGAGGATTTCTTACAGTACATGACAATGGTCAAACTTGCTTTGAAGTATCAAAGGAAGAAAACTTTTAATTAAATGTTTTGCTTTTCAAGTACATACATATCTATGATCTCTCCACTCGCTGTAGAGATGATTGTCAGAAAATGTATATTTTGCTTGGTTTGGCAGCTGTCAGATACTGCTATTACACACCCCATAGTGCAGAAAGTAAACATTAAAAGCTGTTTTTCCACGCTGCTATGAGAGTTTACTTTCACTTTTACTTTGTCATACTGCAAACCATGATGAGCTTTAGGAAGAGCATACGATATGTTTTAGTTATTAAAAATAGAACAAAAACTGTCCTTGTCTTCAGTTGTCGGGGGTTGAGTTTTGTATTGTGTTCAAACATGTCTATATAAAAACAGTGTTTTTGGCTACTGAATTATTTGAGAATTTGATTATCAGATAGATTCCACAACATTGTGAGTTTAAGGGAGGGATTGGTCTTTTTTTTGTAGGATAGTGGCTATGTCCCACTCACGAGGCTCACTCCCTAGCACATTTGTCCAATTCTTATGCGATAATACCATTTATCAAGGCCAAATTTCCCTCAAGGTCATCGCATACAATGGGCTATATTTCAAGCATCAACTAATTAGGACAGCAGTGATCATTTTAAGGGAGTAATGAAGTATATAAAATGCTGACGTCAGAACTTATTAGGGGCCAGCAAGGACAGTTTCAGGACTGATGATCCATCAGGAATAATAATATGAAGATACAATTAAATGAGTAGCTAATTAGCAGTTTAAAAGAATCTAATAAACTAAATGGGATAATAATTATAGTTACATTTTGAACAAATAATAAATAGTTAAGCTTCCTCCTTCATTTGTCAACTGCTGCACTCTTGGCTTCCATCCTTAATGTCCAAAAGAAGAGTCACAATGTTCTAATTTTAGGTAGGTCAAGACTATGTTGTTTATTTAGGAAAAAATATTCTCGATTGCCTTTTTCAGAATTGTCTTTTTATTGGACCATATCAAATTGTCTGTGCTTAGTAGAAGATATTTTTTTATAACTTTAATTATGTTGCTGTGGTGTGCTCGCAGAGAAATGTAGCTTTTTGTACTTTATCTAATTTATGCATCTCATGAATGCACAACTCTAAATTTATTCCCACTGGGCTAATGGCATTCATTAACCTACTGAATAGTAAATGTTTGATTCGAATGTGGAATTTATTTCTTCAAAGGTGGTTTCATTTCTTTTGCAAATCACATACTTCAAATAAGCCATTAAATGCTATTTCACTTCAAAAAGTACAGTTTACATATGCTAATGAAGTCCTTAATCAGAGAAGCCTTATGGAAAATGCCTCCCCGCTGATTTGATTGGCGAGAGATACTGAGTGACATTTACTGGGCGGGATGCAGGGGCTCACACTTGGAAGAGACAGCTGTGTAATTGCAACTCAGAGGGAGTCAGTCTTCAAAACGGCAAAGTTACATGTCAGTGACATCTGAGTAAAATGCTATAGTTTCCAAGTTTTAATTCAGACGTATTAGCATTGACCTGCATATCCATAAAATGTGTGAACAGCAAAGGAAATATTATCTGGTGATCTTGCTTGGGATTTTTTTTGGCATATTGTCGATGTTATTATTGGAATCAGCAAATAAATTAGAAGGGGGACTTGCTACCTGCCCTTATTTCAGTTATTCAAATTGTTTGGAGAGAATGTGGTTCAGGGTTCAGTTCACCGAAAGATTAAGTACTGACGTGTACTGAGGAATTCTTGAGACTAACTTCCAATTGTTATCATCCGTTTTGTTTAACATTATCAGCACTCGAGCATGTCACTACTACTGTGCACATACTGTACCTCCACACTGTTGTAGAAAACTGTAATGAGTTCTTTGTCATTCTCCTCTCATGTACCCTGCTGTGTTCCCACTTGTTACTCGCACCTTTGCTCCTGGTGTTGGCCCTCTTCCTCTCCCTCCCCTTCTCCTGTCTTTTTTTTTAAGTATATTTTTTTGCCTTTTTGCCTTTTTCAGTATAGGACAGTGAAGAGGTAGACAGGAAACAAGTGGGAGAGAGAGATGGGGTGGGATCGGGATATGACCGCAGGCCGGATTCGAACCTGGGTCCCGTAAATGGTACGGGCGCTGTAGCCTGCTGTAGCCCCCCCCCCTTTCTCCTTTCTTACTGGAACCCACACTCGTAATGCATGTCATGATTCAATGATGGTAATGATATAGGTCTATATTATAATGAAAGGCTTTACTGCATGTAAAAGTTTTGTGCTATTACAATCAACACAGGCACCCACAAATAGCTAAAATAAGCTCAGTCCCAAACTGTGCACAAAAGGTCAAGTATCATGTACATATCATGACCCAGTGATACTGTACATAGCCTTTTAGGAACATATATTCCCAACATCGTTGGGATATTTATCGTTGATTGATGAATGCTTAATAAACCTTATTCAGTAGGCTATGTACTTTAAAATCAGATTGGATTGGGAAGCTGTGATGCAAGTGAAAGCATCCTACAGTACAGTATACCACATAAAAGGCCTTTATTTCTTTATTCCATACCTCTATCTCCACCGCTTATTTTGAGTCCTGTCATTAAAGGTTAGAAAAGCTCAAAAATAAAACAAGTTGGACCCCATGAAATTCACATACAGTATATCATCACAAGTGAAATGTAAAAAGTTCAAACATTCTGAAGTTTGCCATGGACAATGTTGTCTTATAAGAATGCTAAGACATATTGCTGCAGCAGTTACTACAGACCAGTCAGAACTGATTGGACGTATAGTATTGCAGGCGGGCTATACACTAACTGAAGCTTTCAGTTTGCAGATCTGGTTTAATTTAGACGGGTCTAATGTTTCTAAGCTTTTCGCTTTTTGTGAAACCGGTTCCATTGTTTTTAGTGGAAGCTAATTGTTTCAGCATATGCTTCGTGAACGGAACGCTTCAGTTGTGCGCGCATTTAGCCTGGGCGTTAAACAATAGAAGACTATTCTAATGACTCTAGTTTGATACACTTATCACGTACAATCACCTAATTACTTTGTAATATAAGGTCTTGATTAGGATAGCAGTGACTGAAATATAGAAGCTATTTTGCCCTATCATTAGCCAGATTTCTGATTAATTATATTTCATAATTAATGCAAGGACAATCTGATTTGCTCTGATTATGGTTGTGATTACTGATTTCTGATCTGCATAATCTGAAAGGAGCTACAAATACTGAGAGTGCCAGCACTAATAACGATAACAATAAGTAAGAAAAAATATATATATTGAAACGGAGACCCTGGAGTTCACCTTGCACATCATCTGCAATTGACTGGATATACTTTGTTAATCTTTTACACTATTTATCAGAGGATTGAGTTAAATAGCTAAGAGAAAAGGATTGTGTATGTGAAGACATAAGAACCAGCCATGCCTAAAATGTTTACTAGAAAATGTTCTTGCAGTGACATTGCGGCATATGAGTGATCCACACTGCATTCCAAGTGTCGGATCGCCTCCAGAGCTCTCCTGCATGTCCGGGGCCTTGTAATGATTTTTCCGACAGCTGACTAGTCCAGTCCGCTCACGTCAGTCACCAGATTTCACTAGATAATGTGCACCGACACAAGCCCATCACACAAGCCATTCACCTGACCTTGCAGAGCCAGAGGAAAGCCTCCATTCTCACCTTAACGTATCTGAGAAGCTCTCCATTCAGAGTAGCCATATCCCGCATCTTTCCCGATACAGCACACACACACACCCATACACCCACATGCGCACACACACACACACACACACACACACACACACACACACACACACACACACACACACACACACACACACACACACACACACACACACACTTTCTTTGTGATATGTTGGAGCAGTCACCACCACCACTACTGTCCCTTCTTGAGCCATTGTTTCATGTGGATAGAGACTACTATAAGAGGAGTGCTGAAGCCCTTGCACAAATCACATATTATGCAATTGACTTCCATCTGGTGAACAAGCATCTGCATATTCATCTCAAAGTTTTTTTTTGGGGGGGTGGGGGGGGGATGCTGTTTTGTCCCCATTTTTGTTCTTTCCATGGCAACGTGTGCCACACAGGAGCTCCTTGATGAGGTCCTGATTAGCAGTGAGTGTTCGGATTTTCTCCCTCTGCTAACTTTTCTGTGTAATTGTAGCGATGGCATTAGGATGATTTGACGTAATTACCACCTAATTACCTGATCAAGGTGTCACATAGAGGAGAGCGACAACGGGCTCTCCAAAGGCTCTTACCGATGTTGATCTCTAAATTTGTCAAAGTGACTGTTATTACAGTACATCTCTGTTTTCCTGCAGTAAAAAAGATGTGAAGGGCATATGGAACAGATGTGTTAGTGCCCCATGTGAGCATATTCACACATGACATAGGCCAGGGCATAACTTTAAATCAGCGAAATAAAAAATAAATAGCCTATACTAACTTATCAGCTATAGACCTACAGTGATATGTGAACTCTTACAGTAAGTGGATTCTCATATGTTTTTATTCAATATGGAAACACAAATAAGAACTCTACCATGAAAAGGTCTTGTTGGTTCATGGTTCCATCCTTTTTAGCCCATTGATGGTGAGTTATTACATTAACCTGAAATGTGAGGTTCATCACTTAATTTTTAACAATTTGGCAATCATTATTGTATATTTTCCTGAAAACACAAAGCAGTTTGCCTTACCTTGCGTTGCCATTAGACATTTCTTTTAAAAAATCCAAATGGATTTAATAATGGTCAATTCTAAATGAATCGGAGGGGTAAATGCCGTCCCAGAGAGCTTTGATTGCTAAGCGATCTCAAACAAGTATGGCTGATTGCCATGCTGTGCCTCACCAAGACACATGAATAATATTAATGATGATAAAAGAGCTCGAGGCAGACCTTTTCAAGAACTTACCCAGTGAAATAACTCCGCTGATTTCTCAATTGCGGTACATAGATTGAGGTACCATTTGAAAATTCATACAGGATGAGTTGACCTGAAGTCTAAAAACTGAGTGTAATAAAATATCAATCTTCATTCATCAAGATAAGTGTTCTTGCCATGTTAAACACATGTTCGTGTTATCTGCATATATAACATAATTCTTATGTTTGCAATCATATTCTTCCTTTAGTGTGTGTGTGTGTGTGTGTGTGTGTGTGTGTGTGTGTGTGTGTGTGTGTGTCTATATATACATACATACACACACACACACACACACACACACACACACACACATACATATATTGTATGAACTTTTGAGACTGCACACAGCTCTTTCTGTGCTCATCCTTATTTTCCCATCCTGAGTATACTAGTCTGTCCCCCAGAGAGATGACTCAACCCTTCTCTTAGGAATGGGGGAAAGACCAAAGCTTTTCTCAGGTGCTTCAATCTGACAAGGTGCCTGCCTCCTTATCAGTATCTCGACTGCAGTAAATAAAAAAAAGGCATCATTCGTGCTACTTCTTAGCACATGGTGGCATTTGTCCTATTTGATGCAATAGCTATGTCTGCAACTGTATCTCTGTGTGTCTTGGTGTGTGTAAATCCATGCACACACATCTATGAGTTGCATGCTTATTACGTAGCATCTTTTCATGGGATTGTTCACCCTGGTTTTACTTCATAATAAATAACCAAAAATGCCTGTTAATGGGGTCATTTACCCCAACCCTGCCATCCTTATTGACAGTGCTGTTATCCTGTGGCAAACGACTGGCATTTACTGAATCAATGACTTGAGTTATGGAGAGCAGCAGAAAGCCCTGTCCCCTCTCCATTCTTCTCTATAACAAAAGCGGAAGCACATTAAAAACTAGCATTGATGGGTTGTTGTGAGTTTCAGTCAATGAGCTCTCTCCCAAGTTGAAATTAAAAGGCTGTTAGAGGGAAAATTGTTTTCACTGGTCATCAGTCACGTCCTGAAAGGCCTTTTTCAAAGAGATTAATTCAAGGCATAGAGTGAGGTGGGGGAAACGTAGAGTAACAGCATGGCTTTATAAAATATCTAGGTGGTTAGCTTGTGGCGTCATGAGTTAATGGACACTGCCTTACCTTGACTAAGTGTTATTGCTTCAGTCCATAATTTCATCTTGGAAATGGGCGATGGAGAGGATCTTCCTGATAGTAATTGGGTATTGATTTGAAAATAAACAGTAGCTGGATCCCTGACCGAGCTGACAGACCATCGTTTGGACAGAATCGACAATAAATAGTCCTATGGTTCATGGGAAAGTTATGGATCAGGGTGGTAGAGTCAGGAGGTCTGTTCAGCCGCAATTTTTCTTCCAATATATATTGGATTTTAGATAACCCATTTACGAGCCTTGTCATATAAAACCTATAGTTTTGAAGGATGAAAAGTAAAATTCAGCGTTCACTCTTGTTTTCAGTTGTAACATGGTCCCCACAGTCATCTTTTCTTGCTTTGAGATGGTATTTGTGGTTCATGATTTCATGACAATGACTGGCCATGTAAATGCAACCATTGTAATGTATGTAGTTATGTAGAATAACACTGTATTTTGAAAATACTGTACAGTGTTGTTCTACAAAAGATAGAAAAGAAAGAAAGGAACAGAGTTATTCTGCTAAGAAGGGAATCATTTGGATGTGCTTTTGTCCTGTAATTTCATATTTAGCTGCAGCTCATACTGTACATTGATTTTGCTACATTTTTTCAGTTATGAAGTAAATACACGGGAGCACTTGATATGGTATCAATATGTTTTTTTTTCTTTTAACTTGCATAAAACACTGTCCTGCGGCTAATACACTATGCGGCTAATACACAGGAAATTACTGTATTAGTCTGTCATGTCAATTCCACTATTATGTTCATAATGAGGTAATAATGTTGGTGTTCACTGAGAGATAAAACAAACATCCCATAAATTATTGTTTCTGAAATTCGTAACAATTTAGCATTGGAAAAAACAAAAACATTAGCCGAAAAAAACAGCCTGAAAAACAGTAAGAGAACTAAAGAGCTGCAGAAAGGAAGTAATGGCGCATGTTGGAGACTGGTACAAATGGCTCAAGATGGACACTGCACCTGATAATGAGGTGGAGCGATCCAAGCTGAACAATTCATGCCTATACAAGAGGCAGATTTCAGACACGAGATGTAATTTCTGCTTCCTGGATTCATTAGAGTGATCTCAAATATTCAGCGTTATACAGCAAGTTATACAACAAGTTATACAGTATCACTTTAAAATTATTAAAAATTATGAAATGACTTGATTCAGCTGGGTGGTAGCCATATACAGTATGATTTACTCTTAAAGCCAACTAACTCCAAACATTTTCCCTTTCCTTCCATTGAGACTACAACATCCTGAAAACCATTCTCCCCAGAACTAGGAATTTATCAACACAGCAGTGGTAAGCAAGTGTCTCTTGCATAGCGCAACAAGATGGTGTAAACACATGATGCGTTTTTGGATAAATCACCACATCACTATTTGGGCTTCAATTACACTGCAATGGCTATGGGCCTCTCCTGTGGTGAGGAAGGGTATAGGGTATAGTGAATAGGAGCACCGTGAGGCCAGTTCATCTCCCTGGCCCACCCCCCTGAGAGTCCCTTGGTCCTCTGGAGCGTTCACATATATTTGTTATCTCCCAATGAGACTCTGGGCCCTGTGGGCAGGAGACACTGCAGAGGGGAAACTAAATGATCGAGTACAAGCAGCCTCTTTTGGCTTCCACACACCCAAGGGCCCTGGCCAGGTAAATAGGTTTTTAAAGGCTGGATCAATAATGATAAGTTGTGATTAAATAGATTATTATGTTGCAAATTAGCAGCCCTGCAGGAATAGGACATGTTAGTCAAGTAAATTAAGTAATTTTGCCAAGGAATTACAAGGACAAAATAATGGGAACAGGTTTTCCATTCCCACCACCTAAAACTACCACAGCAAACACCAGACTAGGAATTGTTATTGAACAGATGTCTTACTTAGCGTCTAAAAGAATGTCTCAGTCAACCAGACATGATGCAAAGCTATGATGAGTGCATTTGATTTGTTTTGTAATGCTAGTTGCCGAAAATGGTATTTGTCGAAATTTCTGCTGTGGGGCACTCCTCAAGTGGTATTGTAGAAAGGCTGTATGAGGTCAGCTCCTACCTATCATTAATGAAGTGGCAAGTGACTCTTAAAGGAACACTCCACCGTTTTTTCATATTAAACTATGTTATTCCTTTAACTAAGACGAGTTGATACAGTACATACCTCTCACGTTTCAATGCGTGCACTCTAAGACTCTGGCGTGCAACGCTACTTTGATAGCACCACTTAGCACTTAGCCCAGTTCATTCATTAGGATCCAAACAGAGATGAAGTTAGAAGCGACCAAACACCTTCATGTTTTCCCTATAAAAAAAAGTTCCACGAGTAGTCACACGACCAAGTATGGTGAGACAAAATAAAACGGGGTGCATTTCTAAGCGGGTAAGAGGGATAACTACTGTATATTGTGTGGCGGAATAACACTTGGGAGTACTTTGACTCGGCGCAGTAATATCATCACTCTTGCACTTTCAGTGTCACTTTGGAGTGAGGATATTACTGTGCAGTCAAAGTGCTCCCAAGTGCACACTGGCAGAAAGTGGAGTGCCACAAGCGAGTTGCAGGTGGCAGAAAAGCAGCTAAGGCTGAGGGCTCTTGTCGGGACAGTCGCAGTTGGGCGTTCAGGCTTGGACTACCTTCCAAGCTGCCAGATCAGCAAAGCCACAGGAAAGGAGCGACAACATCTGCTCCAGGGAGACGTGTCTGTAGGCCTCGAAGAGGTGCGGATCTGCAGGATGGTGGGACTCAGTCGGCAAGGTGCTGGACAAAATGAGAGAACACACTTCAGCGGAAAGTCGCTTGGTCAGATTTCTGGAGGGCCGACTTTCTCTGCGTCAGGATCCTGATCCAATTGGAATATGGCATCTTACCGGGCTCTGTAAACGTTCACACACGGGGCTGAAATAAAACACTTGCTTTGCCCTCTGTGGGCAGGCAAGATGGGCCCTGATCAACCACGGCTGGGTCACTTGGGTGAAGAGGTCTGATGTCCAAAAGACCTGAAACCTCTATTGACCATCAGGAACATCACTGAAGCGTCCTAGTGCAGCCACAGAAATATCTTGCAACTGGAGGAAATATAAGGTCCATACCGTATATACAACAGTAAACAAAATACAGATCTGATAGAATGTTGCGTCACATTAGCTCTATCTTCTTTTGAAATGAATAATAAGCGGATTCTGATTGGTTCAGAGTACTCAACCATACTACTTGAGCACGCAGTTCAAACGTGATGTGTAAATTCACCTGAGGAAGGTCTATGACCGAAACGTTGTAAATAAATATGCATGCGTAATGGACAGTGTGCGGGATTTTCTTTCAAAAGTTTAACTGGGTAACCTATTCTGACGCACCTGTCCCTACAAAAGAGGTATGCAAAAGCGTTTTGTAAACTGAAATGAATAATTGTATTATCTGTTTAGTGCAGGGGCCAGCAGGGGGACACCTGTCGTCGAAACCAAGTAGTCTTTTTGTTTTCAGTTTTCTAAGATACATTTATTTCCAAGTCTAGTTGACTTGAAAAGTCAAATTATTGCGTCTTATATTTGAGCTATCATTATGTGTACTTGTAAAGAGATGTGAGGTAATGAAATTCCACAAGTTCCTAAAGTGTTCCTAAATCTCCATAAACGGTCTTTTCTAAGACTGCTGTTTTATTCATGCTTTGTGAAAATATTCACAAAAGTTAAATGGAAGCTAAAATTATTGATCCCAACATATCAGCTCCTCTGCAGAACAGTATATAAGTCCTTGCTATTTTATTACTGTAAGGTGAGTTGGTGTGGTTGTAGAGGAGCTCATTTTAGCATGGTGTGGCACAAATGCATTTTCTTTATTTTTTTGTTTTCTAACTTATCAAAAAAAAAATAGAAATACCATAAAAGACAACTCTTGTGAGCTAGATTGTTTGAAAAAGATACAACTTCTCCAGGTTTTGGCAGTTTATGAAGTGTGTTTGAAGATGGGGTGTCAATATGCGGGGAATACTCAAGACATTTTTGCAGAGCGGCGTGAGGATACTGATGTGGCCAGACCGCAGTGTCACACATGGCCGGAGCACATCGGTAATGGACCTAAGAATGTGCACACTATCAGCTGCAGAGGAGGGAGGGAAGGGAAATGAATCACACACACACACACACGCACACTTACAGACACTTACAGACACACACATGCACACACACACACACACACACACACTTACACACACACACACACACACTTACACACACACACACACACACACACACACACACACACACACACACACACACACACACACTTACACACACACACACACACACACACACACACACACACACACACACACACACACACTTACACACACACACACACACACACACACACACACACACACACACACACACACACACTTACATACACACACACACTCACTCACACACACACACACACACACACACACTTAAACACACACACACACACACAAGCCAGATGAGAAAAGGGGGAAGAGAAAAGAAATGGAGAGGGTGGTGAGACCAGGTTGGAGATAGAGTCCGAAGGGAGGAGTGAAATCAGAGGAACAGCTGGGGAAAGTCTCAAGGGAGACGAGACGTGCAAAGTCCAAATGCTGTAGCGGGAGCAGCCCGACAGAAGGTATAATGTGCAAGCTTCACACCCAAAATGAATGAAGGCTTACCATGGAGGCGCCACATGGCAAAATACGAACAACTCTCTCATTCATTTTAGCACTATTCTGCTAATTGCATTCAATACTCCCAAGGCCTATTAGATTATAGTCTCTGGCAAAATACCTGTATCTTTGTATCTGTACTTCTAAAAATGACATTTGCATCAGAAGTGGGATTCTCTCTATGTGTGTGTGTGTGTGTGTGTGTGTGTGTTTTACTCAAAAACGTATTCTACTATCAGAAATATTGCAAAGATATATAAATAGCTGCACATCTGTATTCTCTAAGGGAGGAAAACACCTTTGTGTCTCTGGGGAGCTCAACATTTATATTTTCCCTGACATGACAGATGTACAGTATTTGAGTACACAGTATGACTGCCAAGCTCATCAGCTGAACGTCTGCAATGGAAAGTAGCCATTTTATTTACTGGTTAAAACACATTCAGTAGATCCTCTGCTTACAAAGAAAGTAGAGTGAGTGTGGAAAGTAGTGCTGATGGGTATGAAACATGTTGATGGTTATAAACATGTTAAGCTACTGTACCTATTCTACACAGTGATTGTAAACAAATTGTTATATCAATGTGGCCTCTTTGCTTCAAGCATTTCTTTGTTTCTGGTATACTGTAGCTAATGATAGTAAATCTGACTGCACTCCCACTTTTGGACATTTTAATCACAAAACACCTTGTCCTGAGATCATTTTGAAACTCTGAAAGATTACTACTACAGTTCTTTAGAACACTAAATCCCCTTTGCCTCTAGGGGGATACATCTTGACCATCTAAACAGTTTTGCATTGATGCTGAGTATTCCAAAAAACATTACCCAAAGCTATATTTCTTTACCGACGTACAGTCCTCTAAAATGTATCCTAAACATATTTTGTGTTTCGTAAACACTGTCAATGGTGCTTATGTATCTCCATACCGTACCACTTTTATGTTATGTATTTTTTTTTTTGTATGTAGCATGGTCTGCCAATTCATAGTGTGACAGTCAGCACTTCATCCCAAGTCTTAAGCATGCTGGACAGAAATGCAGAAGTTTGCGCTTTTCCTAAGCTTTATCCTTACATAGTTATTCTGAGATCTGCTGTTAAATGTGTCCCACACTCTCACTCCGTAAGCCTAAGCCATCATCTCAGTAATACCACTTCAAGAGCACCTCCAGAACCACCATTTTCCATTTTACACACACACACACACTCACATACACACGTGTGTGCTTGTGCTCGCTCTCACACACATACAGTACACACACACACACACACACACACACACACACACAGAGGGAGAGAAAGAGATGTTTGTGTTTATTTTCATGTATGCTCGGGGTTTCTTAATTTCAACATTAAAGAAAGCCCCAGGTTTTACTCCAATCCAGACCTAATACACAAACATAGATGTAGTGTCTGCTACAACAAGTACAACTAAACATTACCCCCACACACACACGTAACACACAAAGTTGTTTACGTGCACATGGATCTGTACACATGCATGCCTAGTACAACAGAAATCAACCAAAATGCATACGGTGCACTGTGTTAGCTGTTTTAGACTAATCTTGGCTTTATATTTCAAATAATTTAAAAGTTAGGCATCATAATCACTTAGCATATAACCTGGTGAAGGTTATATGAACGCATGGATGAGTTTTCATAAGCCTTGAATGTCTCCCTGAAGGTGTCTTCAAAGGCATAATAGTCAAAGCAGACACTGGACCGGTTCAGTCAGTTTGAAATCAAAAGTCAAAATTACCCCAATTAAACCAAGTGAAGTAACTAGATCTGTTTTATTCCCTAACTTTTCTAAATTCAAGGATCTGCGTGTGAGTGGCTTCTCTTTTGATGTGTATGGGCTCATAAAATTAGAATGGTTTCTCTGTTGTGGAAGCCAGATCTCATGACTTCATCGGATCATGTTATCAGTACTTGTTTTTATCCCCAGAAGATGGCAGATTTTTGTTAAAACTCATTTGTTCTTTTGCATGGGCTTTGTACAAACCAGATGCTTGTGGGTGCTGCAATGACAATTGTTTGAATTGATTAACTCTTTTTGGCACTGGACTAGCCCATTGACTCAGTTGTGACGTGATCAGGTACGAGGTTTGGAACAAAGACGGCAATGCTGCTTTGCGATTGTTGGACTTCTGTAGTCATTCTGTCTTCCACATTCATGAAATGTTTGCTATGAATCTTGACTCATGTCTCATAAAACAGTCATGAATGCTATGTGCAGTTTATGACAGCTGCTATAAATGTGTTATGAACTCACCCGTCAAAGTGAAGTGTTAGCATTAAAGAGGAACTATGCAGGATTGGCGATTTCATCTCTGGTTTCGGTTTCGTTTTTCGTTTTCGCTCGTTTTCTGCTTGCATATTTCTCTGCAGAGCTTCCCCGACAGCTTTAGCGCGTATATTTATACATATATAGGCTATATATAAATATATAAATTGCGAGCGTGGTTCTTCTTGTTCTTTGCGCGTCTCAGACTTCCAGATGTAAACAGGAGACGATACGTCTCCTGCAGAAACTGCAAGGTTGCAATAGCGGATAGGGACGCTGTGGGCGGGAGGAAATATTACTGTTTTCGATGAAACTGGTCAGTCAAGCAGAACAACGATTTCTGAGCGATTTTATGACTATGAAAAAGTTGCATAGGGTCTCTTTAAGGTGTTACCGTGAAATTCTAATTTGAATAAAGATTCTGTCTGCGATTCTATTCCACTATTTGTCAGCAAACTGCTCCTCACGGTCCTATGTTCGTTCAGTGTTAGTGCTGGGAAAACCTCCAATGTTCGTACAAAGTCCTGGTTCTGTCAATGGGAAACAAGTGGCTCAGACTGCGCAATACACAATCTCAACCAACCGATGCAATGCTTCAGAACATTCTGCAACTGAGCGGTGTTATTTGTTTGGTTGTTGAGCTCAAACATCATCGACCTTTCACAAAACTGAATCGAAGGCTAGATCTTTAAGGGACTCTTCCAAACCAGTGTGTATACCCCTTATTTTCCCATTCTGTTTCTGCTGAACGAAGGTGATGTTTGATTTATTGTGGGTCACAAGGGTATCGATGAATTCTTCTTGTCATGATTAAACAGGTGGAGGAGTCTTGGGAATGGAAATCATGATGTGTCACATTAAATCACATCACTGATGTCCTGCAGGCCTTTTGGTTCCTGACCAGATTGGTTCACATGTTGGAGGAAATGTTCATGACTGTACCGGTTAGACACAGCCTTCTCAGCATGACAACATCTATTCCATTCTGCATTGTCTCCCCTCATTCCATTCATTTTGCCCTATTTGCATCCCATACAGCATTGTCAATGTTATGTAGCCTACATAGTCAAAGTTTAAACTGGTTAATTGTGAATAAATACAGAAAATGTACATCAGTATGTTCCATTTATATTATAGTGCGACACATCTGTCTAGACCATCTCTAATCACAATATGACGTCTGCAACAAATAAGAAAGAAAGAGAAATTATTATTGTTATTATTGTTAATATCATCATTGGTGTTGTCAGCATCAACATCATCATAATCCTCACATCATCATCATCATTACTGTTGTCATGAGTTTCTGAGTTTCAAAGAGACTTCAAATCAACTGTGGGTGTCAAGAAAATGACACCAGTAATTTACCATTTCATGCAAAAAGGTAGTGATGCGCACATCCAAAAAAGTAAAGATGCTGGACAAAAAAAAGTAATGACTAATGAAACAAACAGAATGTCCGCACACTTGCTTCTGTTTTTTCACCACAAATGAACGTTTTCGATCTTGCGCTCTTCATCAGACACTAGTACCCCCCCCCCCCCCCCCAAATAAAAAAAATAGTGGCTTTGTCTTTCTCAGTCCCAGACAATATGTGACACAGCATACAATGCAACCTGGTGATAAGCTGAATGTTTTTGAACAAAGGTGACCTTTCAAACTCATTTGCACAAAATGCTTACCTTTATTTGCATAATTAACTATAATTAAAATGTTTCCTCATTCCTTTTTTTCCTCATTATGATCCCATAGAAGCCAATAGCTTTGTTTGTTTAATCTGTCTCCTACACAAAAGCAGTTAATTAAAGATCAGGATGAATGTTATCAGTGATGTGGGAACTACACAAAAATCAACATCAAATGTCGTTTGGGCTGGAGGATAGTTAATCTGTTTATGGAATCTCTGCCTGAAACAAATGAGACTAATAGCAGAAAGAGAAAACACACCCCTCAGAAATTAAGTGCATGTAAAGTAAGAATGAGTCAGTCAGGTTCAGTAGCTTATTATGTTATTGATTTCAGTTCTAAAAGATTTATTCGCCGGTGACTATAAATAGATCTGGTGAATACTGCTGTCACTTGATGATTCATACTAGCATTTCATTACTTCTTGTGATTCATCTGTACAAAAAAAAAAACATTTAGAGTTGTTAATGTGAATGGGTATAGAGGGTCGTAAAATGACGTATTAAGACGTAATTTATCATAGATGAGGGTGGATAAAGAGAATTGTCATTGAAGTTGTGGAAAAGACCAATTGAGAAATTAGCAGTGAAAGTTTTAATTTACAGTATGCATTCTCTTGACTGTTTTGATGTAATGGTGAGCCTAGAATGGCACGGCGCTACACCAACAGCCTAATTACACTTTTCAAATGTGAAATGATGAAGTATGAAGGGTGATTATTGAACAAGTGCTCTCTGAGGGCTCTTTACAAGATTATACATGACATTTGTGACGTGCGGCAGCCCTTTCTTCCCAACACACACAACTTCTAGATTAGGCCCCAGCTAATGCAAAAACTCCCAGCCTCAGACTGACAACTCCAGCAGCTTAATGAGAAATTTAGCATGAAACTGAGACTGATTATCAACTCCAAATTAGCCATAATGTGAGTAATCAGACGAGATGCCGCATTGGAGGGAGGAAAAATGCTAAGCAGCCGAGTGATCATCCTCGTGCTAATTAAAAATTACCTGAAGCTCATTATTGAATGCCTCCTTCGAGGGAAGAGAAAGCAATAGACGCATTGACTATTGTTAGCAGGTGTATGGTTGTTTTGTTTTTTTTTGTTCCATTGCCTTTATGTGAAATAAAATTCTGATATTATTATTCAAGATCAGAATTGCATACATGTATTGCTAAAAACCTGAATATCATCTGTGTGCATTTGAGTCAGTATGACATGGAGTCGTGGACGAATGTGCATCTTCATATGTCTGTGAGTGTCTGTCTCAACCCACCTGATATATTTCAGTGGCAAACTGGACGTCGAGCAGGCTCTTCACGTGTCTAAGGGTTAATCAGGAAATTAATTTATCTTCTTAGCTGCAGAAGTAATTAAGTCCGGACGACAGCAGCATCACATAATCGCATGAATAATGAGCGTCAGGCATGCGGCCGCGCCGGCTTATTAAGACAGAACGACGGGCATGTCGAGCAGGAATAATACCTCGTGTCACCTATGGCACAGTTCTATCGCTTCTGGGCTGTGTTAAGGAGTGTCCAAGAGGGAGATTCAGCATATTTGCCTCGTACACCTGCAACGCAAGCCACCTCGCATTAATAACGGCGCCCATTATGACTGAACCAGGCCAATGGAGATTTATTTAATCACATAAATAGAGTTACAGTTAATGAAACACATTTCTGTGTTTGTTCAGTTCATTATGTACTTTCTCATTTCTGCGGGTTCTCTCATCTAATCTGGTCATCCATCTTATTAACAACTTTTCAAGAGGTATTTTGCATAAACAATTTTAAAGGACACAAACTTCACAGGCTTGACCTCAATATTAAACTAAGTATCTGATTTTTGTTCTTCTCTCCTCTGTGGTGATACTGTAGATGCTGTGTCTCTGAATGGTTGTGTTGTTGTTGTTTATAACACAACCCTGCATTATGTCTGTACTCTTTGCAACATAGCTATTATTCTGTCATGGGCTTAACATGTACAGTAGGCCTATAGTATCAGTGCATTTTGTGCTTAAAAGCACTCATCTTCAGTGAGAGAGGTCCGTCTATGTTTTGTATGGCCTGTGGCACATACATACAGACAAATTAGAGGACTTGACTATGGCATTGGTTGGAGAGAAAGAGAAAGAACAAATGCGCCAAAGACAATAAGATACACCAAGTACCGAGTGAAGTTTGTGAGAGACAGATGGAGAAAAACAGAAAAGTGAGGAAGTATATGGAAAGACTATAGTCGACATGGTTGAAGCGACACTCAGATGCAATCCGAACATATGATCTAGCGCTGGCTTTGCTCAATGTATTGACCGCTGGAAGAAATCAGGCAGGCGTGGGCTTGGCAGCCCGTGTGGATAATAGACTGCATTCATCGAGCCCCTTTATTCTGTGTGCAACGGCCGGTGATAAATGGACATGATGTCTTGGGTCTGCCACTGAATCTATTTGATTTTTCCTTCCTTCCACACTCACTGGCCTGTGTCCCTAAATGTATCTTGACATCTGCAGTATCCCGGTTAGATTCCCCTTTTTATAACCTTAAAGATGCTCTGTGCTGTTTACAACTGCTTATGGTCTCATGAAGGACACACGGGCAGGAGAATCTGAGTAAAGATATTTTGATAAATCATCAGTGTGTTATGGTTGTCTTTATGATTACAGCTGTAGCTTTTATCTCCTACAGCCCAGAGACCTGTAAGTTACTGCAGAGATGAAAACTGTACCGTATGCACGGGAGCCATGTTGTCTAACATTAAATAATACTGCCTTGGCCACAGTGTATGTGCATAAAACATTATTTTAGAAATTACTATTGCACGAGGATAAGTTATAACCAATAGTGAGTAAACTTGATATTTTATTTAATTTACAGCACCGTACAGTAAAAATTCATCTCGTGGCTTTTATCACAGTCTTGTCCTGGGGAAGAAACACAAATACAAACAACCATCTTCATTACCCAATAAGATTAATCATTGTGTATTAATCATTAGATAGTCTGACAAATACACAGTGTTCTGTAACCTGTTTTTCTAGCACATCCAGCTTACAGATGCGTTTCCAGTAGGGTCAAACTGAATACGAAATAGTCCACAGTAGTGCTATCAGCACAATTGAGCCAAGAATAGAGGTTCTGGGGTGAACTCAAGGAGAGAAGTGACTCACAGCCATGGATTGGCTCACTGCTTGTTTTTTAGGTTAAAATGAAGTAAAGAAACTATTTAGCAGTTGCATTTATCCAAAGCATTATGGACACATTTTGTATGCACCTATGCTACAACTATCTCACCAACATTAATACATTTTATAGATTTTAAGGTGATCAGTATTTACCATCACAGACTCGCAACAGCTCTTCAGCTCAGGCCGACCAATTGTCAGATAGCAACGCTACTTTAATAATAAACCTTTGCCCTGTTATGACTAGGAAGTCAGTTCACTCCAGGACCTAAGAATACACAGCAATGGGGGGTGATTTATTTAATGGTGAATACTGTAGAGTTGTTTGTAGTTGTTTTCTCTTGGTCATTTGAGCATATAGGTCATCATGGCACCACACAGGAACAATAAACCACCTTTGCATGAATGTGCTAAAGTAACAGTAATGTTGGAGTGAACGGTTGTAGTAACAGAGGGAAATAGATTGTATTGGATTGATATTGGTACTTAAGGTTGCTGCATTGGTTATGGGCATGCATGAAAAAGTAATATGGAGCCTAAACGCATCTGTGTATATAAGCGGGATGGCAACCTTTGAGGGGGAAAATTGAACCAGTATGTTATAATTCTCTGGCTCCACCTCGTCCAATATTTTTGTATAATGGGACGCCATGCCAGTCCTCATCCCTTACATACATTAACACACACACACACACACACTGACTCATGGCATCACACCTGTCTGTCTGATCGTAGTCATGCTTCATTATCTCATCTAAGTAAACAAACCATGGAACAGTATTGTATGGGAAGTCTTTTCTGATACTAGTTAGCAACCACTTGCAATTTCAAACGTGTTGACCATCTCTGAACCTAGCAGTAACTTCACCAGTAGACAAACCATGAAACAGTATTGTATGGAAAGTCTTAGTAACCACTTGCAATTTCAAACGTGTTGACCATCTCTGAACCTATCTATAGCAGTAACTTCACCAGGATATTGCTAACCTGTCGGGTGAAATAAGATGTTTTGCTTTGCTGTGTAAATAAAATAAATGTTGTGCAGGAGGGCCTGGTGAGGGCATGGTGATCAAATATTTCAGCATTAAGAGTCCCCTGGTTAGCCATCCGTCAACACCGCCGGTGGATGAGGGAATGACTCTGCTGCAGTGGATCCTGCACAGCTGATGATCTACGCAGAGATGGAAAACGTTATTTATCACTTTCATAATTAAATTTGGTATCTTGGTGGAAAGTCTGTCACCACATGATTAATAAAGTCCCATTGCCCCGCACTCCAAAGGCCAGGCGGCAGGTGTTGCTCACTCCAGCTTGAAATGTTATTCTCCTGTGTCCACACATTTAAAAGAAATACTCTGTGGAGTATCACTCCTGTTAATAGCCGACGTAGCCAAGGGTGGCAATGAGGGATTTTTGTAAGCAGACTGTGTGTGTGTGTGTGTGTGTGTGTGTGTGTGTGTGTGTATGTGTGTGTGAGAGAGAGAGAGAGAGAGAGAGAGAGAGAGAGAGAGAGAGAGAGAGAGTGTGTGTTGCCATTTAAACCTTGAGATTAGCAAGACAATGTATGCTTTGGCTCCTTGCCAATGTTACAATGTTATCCACAAATCCTGATACCGATCCCCTGAACAAACTACTTTTTGACCTTTACCGCAAACATCTTGCCGCACAATTATCTTACAAGCTTGCATTCTGTCACCCAAGATTGATGAATACAGGAATAATGGCAACTCACTCCTTTATCATTTGCATCAGCAATTAAAAGAAGTATTTTTAATTACTGTAGATTACAGATAACTGCAGGTTTTGGGTTGACATTTTCAAGCATAATCTGAAAGAGAAGACATTATTATTAATTACATAAGTATGTGACTGGTATATATTACAATATTGACACAGGATGCAGAAAAGTCGGTTGAAAATAGATAATCCATCTACTTTATTTTTTTCTCACACTATCCTGATAGAGAAGAGGGAGAGGAGAGAGAGAGAGAGAGAGGAGGCAGTTCCATCAGACTTGCAAGGCTGCTGTGTGATCAGAAATGAGGATTATGCTCAGGGTTTGGGGATGTTCGCAGCCACTCTCAAATGCCTGCTTAAATTGTTGGAAAGTTGGAGAGGCAGCAGCATTTATGATCAGCAGGACTGAAAATTTCATTCAGCACAGACTGATGTAATGCATGAAGGATTCGCCTGCCTGACAAATATGATTCTCCCTTCCCCAGACACACACACACACACACACACACACACGCACACACACACACACACACACACACACACACACACACACACAACTTCCAAACTAATATACATGTCATTCTGGAGTTATTACATGATGTTTATAATGCATAACACTTGAAATATCCATTGAAGTGAGTTCATTATTGAAACAATACTGTGTAAGGAAGGACATATTCACTAGGAATGTAAAGATGCACTGTGGATTGGTTAAAAATCGATACACACATGTGAAAGTTAAAAACACATGTGAAAAAAATTAATCTCTTAAACACACTGAACAGTCCAACCAGAAGACTATGATGAGCTAACCCATTTGGCACCTTTGCTTGCAATATTTCAATGCTTCAACCAGTGCTGCAGACTTATAATGATTATAATATCATTGGCTACATAGTCCAATATGCCCCTCTCCCCCAATCAGACACCATAACTAACATATGCCCTGGGGGAAACACTGATTGCAGCTTATTCAACTAACAATTGTGAGAAAATCACATTGTGAACTTAAAATCATGAATCATATCGAACTGTGAGTTGAGCGGACCGTTACATCTCTAGTATTCACTTGTTGTACATCTTATCACAAATGTTCGTTAAACCAGGCTCATTGTGTGTTTTATGAGGGTATTTTAGTGCTTCATCAAATGTGTGTTTAGAAAAGTTCAACTGAGACATTGCTTATCCAAGAGGGCACTGCTGAGCACAGTGCAGCTGGTGTTGAGGCATTGAGCAGAGATAAGCCAGTTCTTCATGAAAAGCTTGAGATTACAGTAGTCTTTCTTAGGATACATTCTTCACCTTAGCATCAGCTGACCAGTGGTAGAATAGAAATGTGAGTGTGTGTGTGTGTGTGTGTGTGTGTGTGTGTGTGAGAGAGAGAGAGAGAAAGAGAAAGAGGGCACTGTTCTTTTTTGTATACATGTGATTTAGTGTATTTACAATGTTCTGTGTGTGTGTGTTAGTGTGTGTTTGCACTATGTCTTTTTTTATTTTTATTTATTTTTTTACTTTTTTCTCTCATCCGGCTGCCAGTTAAATCCCATAGACAATGCCTTGAGCGCACTACTTTCTCAGATGGGTAATTATCTCTTGTCTGAGAGGAAATTGTCTCCCTAGGGGGCTCCAGCTTCTGCACCGGGCTCTCTATCGAGCGGCGCGCCTTGGCCAACACACCAGTTAATAAGCATTCATGCAGCTGCCAATCTTTCAGGCCCTGACCATCAATATCACGACCAACAAAATCACAGCAATTAACAAAGAGATCAAAGAGATCAGGTCCAGTCAAAAAAAGTTTCTTCTCAGATCTTGCTATAACCTCGCCACTGTGGAAGATTTACCGTTAGCAGTTATTACAGGTTACATCAATGAGTAATGGACCCTATTCACATTGTGTGTTATTATATCTCTGGCTTTGTAATGCCTTGGTAAAGGCATAATTATTTTTTTCAGTATTATATTCATTTTCTCAAGCAATGTCATAACTATAATTTTGCATAACAGTCTCCTTAAAGAAATTCTGAGCACACTGAATTGAATTTTAAAAGAACTTCTTGACATTGAGACAAGAATATCAACTTCATATTTAACTCAGACCATTTTTCACTCAAACTCTCTTTTCTTGAGTGTGTAGTGTGCATTGTTATTCTCCAAGTCTTATTCTGCATATACTGTAACGTCCTTACTTACTGAAGCAGCGACTATGTGGATGAGGTTGCATTTCACTGATAAAGTGAGCCTCTATGCAGCAGTAATATGTCGCTAGTTTAATTCTTGCTCAAGCCCATACAGAACTGTAACAGAGAGCGACTTTAAAGGCCCCATTTCTTCTGCAGGACAGTTTGGGGTTGTGACTCTAGAGTTTTTGACCCACATGAGAATAGACTCATTTAGGGCATGTTTAAGCAGACCTTATGCTTCTCTTACGCGCCCAGATATGTTTTCTGCTTGTTACAAGCTGTAGTGATGAGCAGCTATATATTCTTATTAAACAGTGTGCTGTCATCATCGTGCACTGCTCAGGCTTAGTAATAATAATTATTACTAGTATTATGTTGTGGTGTTCTAGACTCTTCATTGTTCTAGAACAGGTCCAGTGCTGTTGTCCTTCTTCAATATGCATGACTTCCCTGCGGCTGTGTTCTTCATGCAGGCATTCAAGGTTAATTGGCTAACAGAGACATCGGTAGAGATGCAAGAACCAAAGAAATCAGCTAGTTTCTTAGAGTTACAAATCGCATGCCATTCAGATTGCACTCATGGAGAAGAAGAGTCAGATTGCCTGCACAAAGAATGAAAATCTGGTCATAACAGGTTAGAACTACAGACTAAGTAAACTGATGCAAACCCCACCTTCGTCTGCAAATAAAATTGTTTGTTTTGATTGCAGTATTATGTAAATTGTGTGACCTTTTGGAGCATTCATTCTGGATGGACAGATGCTGATTCTGACCCTATTCTCTTGCAGGATAAGGATATCAGATCAACAGATGCTCCAAATGTGAGGTTGTTCATTAGGCATAAATGTGCGGAAAAAGGCAAACTGTGCCATTTCATCTACTGTTCAAGGAACTAAAGCCTGCTGTTAGCATTTGATATACAGTACATATCATGTTTATGGTAGAGATGATAATTCAGAAAATGGGAAAGTACTGTATAGTCTTTGTAATAACATTTTGCATGCTGGGTAAACCATCAGTGGCTCAGGTTTCAATAGTAAGTCTCTCATTTATCTCTGAGTTCGACTTTCGAAACATTTGAAATAAAACACATTTTTCTTAAAGCAAAGTTGATTTATGACCTTGTGGCTTCTATACAGGGCATTAGCATACAGTACATATCGCTTAGTCGTAATGAATTGGATTCTTATTTCCGGAATCG
The DNA here is from genome assembly GCF_963854185.1 of Sardina pilchardus. Classification (NCBI taxonomy): domain Eukaryota; kingdom Metazoa; phylum Chordata; class Actinopteri; order Clupeiformes; family Clupeidae; genus Sardina; species Sardina pilchardus. Next base: position 6,836,179 of record NC_085012.1, read on the forward strand.
GATGATCACTGTGCAGCACTATTACAGAACAGATTCACGTCGTGGTATGGGCATAATATCTGAAAACTGCACCTGTTGTCATTGTTTTTGTCCCTAATGAAAGTTTGGACCCAAAAACATCCATAAATGTAGGGTTCAAAAATGCCAGAGTTTCTCTTTTTGGAAAAGAAAAAAAACAGATTCTGTAAACATCAGATTTACAACAAACTAACCCTCAGGACATGTCTGAAAATGAAGTTTCACTTTCAATTCTGTTGAGATACAGCACAGCATTTTTCAGGTTATTCTCCCTTTGGTCCCTCTCGGTTAATTGTTTTATTAATTAACTTAAGGGATTACTGTAGTTAGACTATTCACTCTCTTCATTGTGTTGGTTATTGTCTGCAACCGTAACTGTAGGATACCTTGTGTTGTGTAGGACGGTGTCCTTCAAATGCAATGAAGCAATACTCTCTTTCACTCTTTCATTCATTCACATTCTGTGTACCACTTTCCAAAACATGGTTCTGATGACGAGGATACATCGGCGAAGACCTACAGTACAACCAAACATTGGCAACTACCGTAATTTCCCGACTATTAGCCGCGGCTTATACATTGATTTTGCAAAATGTCTTCAGCTATGAGGTTAAAACACGAGAACAGTTAATATGGTATCAATATGGTTTTGTTTCTTTTAACGTGCATAAAACACTGTCCTGCGGCTTATACACAATGCGGCTTATATGCAGGACATTACCGTATAGTAAGTCATGGATACTGTTAGCTTATAACATTGAGAGGAGTGTTGAGAGCAAACAGTCTTCCATGTCGTGAATGTCATGGTTTTAGGGTATAGTGTACTGTCTTGATGGAGAATATAATACATTGACAAAATATAAGAGCAAAAATATGAGAGCTCAATTAAGTCAATCAAAATAGACCGTTCAACTTTTCTGATGCCAAACTTTAATACTTTTTTAAAGGAATACACATGAATTAGGACACACAGAAAGAATCCCTTGGTCTCTCTTGGGTTCCGTAAGTGATGCTGTATCAACCTCACAGGATAAATCCTTTTGCCAACAAATTGATACTGTAGTGTTTCAAAGGCAAGTTTACATTCTGTGCATGATTAGTTGGGGCTCCTTGGGTTGCACATTAAGAATCACAAACTGGCGTACAGTAATCAGAGCAAACCGTAGGGAGTGGGGGAGGCGGCACTGGGCAGACACACACACCAGCAATCGAGGGTAAGCGGGTAGGAGAGCGGGACAAAATTCCCACCCACATCCTAAAGAAGGGTCTGGGGTTATTATGTGCAATTACCCCTGATTACAAAGTCATTCACTCTAATCACATGGCCAAGCGTTCATTTGTGCTGCGAGCTTTGGGTGGGATTTTCATTATTCCACACTGTCGTCCTGCTCATCCTGATAACAGAACTGAACGTTCAGTGTCAGTGTCAAATTCAAAGTTTGTGAGGTTCTTGCTGTCTGGATTACCATTATGCCAGACTGGTTATGTTGTTATCAGTCTTTATGGTCATATCACTGACATCGTAACAATTAGCACAATAGCACATTTCATTTTACAGTGGTATATTTTCCATACTGTGTTTCATTGTTAGTATAAAACAATGTCTTGAGGATATTTTAACACATTTGCAGGTCTCAGTCAGTCGCAAGCAACAGTATCAACTGTCCGGTCATTTATCATTTTGTTTTCATTATTTTCCTGTTTTCATTCACTTCTATAGCAAACTGGGCAGCCTGATTTGGGCCAATAGTCAACAATTATCATAAAATGCTTTTTCAGTTTTCACACTTTACTAGTAACTGAAATTCTAGCAATTAGATTTATTTGGATACAAATGCCTGAAAACAAAAGATAACTGACTTCAAACAATCAGGAAGCAGAAATGGCTTATGGTGATAAATTGAAACTGCAAATGAAATGAAAATCGTAAGGGTAAAAAATATTTGCCGTGGTACTGTGCCTAATGAAATTGAATGGAAAATGTTTGAGACAATGCACACAGCTCAAATTACTTCCAGTAGAAGCCTTGTCTGTGCTACAAAGTTAGGAGTGAGAATAACATAAGTAAACGCTCTCATCAACATTTTCCTCCACATTTGTTACAGAGAATGGAAAGACTTTCAACATGAATACCAGTCCATTGCCAATGTTCCGACCTAGGCTTGAACTTCTGCATATCTCAATCCAGCAGACATCCTTAAAATAGCAACATTTTTTGAAATCCTTCCTGCAATTTTCCTCTCTGTAATGTGAGAAAAGCTGATTTTCCTTCGCCCACTAATAAACTCGCCAAACCTTTCCTTTCATCCTGGCTTTTGGAATGCAGAAAGTGTGACTCAGTTGTTACTTTAACACATATTGCCTTTGACCCCTCTGTCAGCTAATTACCATAATGCCTTGCCTAGGAGAATGAGCCCTGGCCTCCTCTATTGTGCAGTCGTAATTGCATTCTTAATTTCAGAGGTTAAGAACACTGATACCAGCGTTGCTCCAGAGCAGTGGAAGGATGCGGATCCAGTGAAAGCAGAGCCTGGTTGCATCCTACATGCACATGATTCCTGGCAACGGGGGGTGGGGTGGTCACTGGTCAGGGGGATCTACCCTGAATGTTTTTGAGGTCAGATACGATACTTAGCATCTGTTCTCAAACTATCAAAATAAACATGATGGCCATTTGTCCAGCAGTACCCACACTGTACATCAGCATGGTGGATGTAAATATGTCAAAGCAGATTAATCAGGTCTACTGTAGGTGTGAGAAGTGCAATTTCTTAGTCATGGTATGGTAGAGTAAATCAACACATCCCAAATCATTACATTTGGTAATGGTTTGTTAGGCCTGGGAATGCACTATATTAGACCCATTGATGATAGAGAAAAAAATGAGGATGTCAGGTGTCCGAAAGTAACATAGAGCTAAAGCCACATATCTGTTTGGTCCTGATAATTTCATGTGCTCCGATAGGATAATAGAAAAGTTTTGTGCTTTTGTATGTCCTTCATCAGGGTATATGTTATAATTTTCAGGATATTGTAGTTACATGCCTTAAGTATGTTGACTGTTTGTTGTTTTGTCCAAACACTTAGCAATATGCTGTGTGATTGGACATAATGCTAATAATATAGCACAATTCTGCCCAGTTTCTAATCCTCTGTAACCTTGGAAAGGTTGGGCTTTCCAAGATAACAAGATTCTGCCTTGATAGCCAGGGCACAGATAAGAAATATACATTTTATAATCAAATATTGATTTTCTTATCCCTTATTTGAGTGGATGGCAACAAAATGACATTGAAAACTGCAGGGACTACACTTTTTCCATAAGTCAATGGCAAGCCCCTAGCTTGGACATCCTTTGCTTACTGAAAATGACAACAGAAACGTTATTGTCAACATTGTCAGTAAAAATGTATTATTTACTACTCCAAGTATACAGTAGACATTCAACACAGTGTCTCTGTCCCAGTCTTGATAGCAATTAGCATGTTTAAATATACACAACATAACTCAGAATTAGACAAATATGCATAGTACTAGCATTGTGAACTGACTAAATGACATTAGTCAAACTGTTTACAGTCCATTCACACTGCAACTGACGATGGATGCCTGTTTCCGGGGGAATCAACACCAAGATGGCAGCGTACCATATGCATTCCTCTACCCATCGAGCTTAGAGTGACAGAATACTAACCAGGCAAGTTCTGTGCTTCATATTTCCCACACCTTCACAGAATTAAAGGAGCATTATTTTTAGCTGTAAAACAATGATACTTATACCTTATATAACTACTTTAACTACCTTGTTACTACTTTAACTACCTATATAACTACTGTACATATGCACTAGGGAAACCAGACATCCCCAGTTTCAGGGGACAGTCTCTGTTTTTGGCTGCCTGTCCCTGGGAAAATACAGAAAAACTACTGTCCCTGTGTTTTGAAGATAAAACTTGTATGCATTTCAATCAGATTGATATAGTCAAACTGAAAATTTGGGATTTTTCCCCATTTTTGGGATTATGTCCCCGGTTTTGGTCTCAAACATCTGGTCACCTTAACATACTGGCCACTTTATTAGGTACTCCTGTTCAACTGTGCATACAAATATCTCATTACAGCAAGTCAGAGCATGTAGACATGTGTGGAAGTTTAAACTAAGCATTACGATGGGGAAGAAAGGAGTATTTCAGAAATTGCTTATCTGCAGGGATTTTGACCTACTGTACAGTACAACCACCTCTAGGGTTTGCAGAGAATGCAAAAAAAAAGAGAGAAAATATCCAGTGAGCAACAGCTCTCTGAGTGAAAATGCCTTGTTGATGCCAAAGGTCAAGGAAAAATGGCCAGACTGGATCACATGTGGAAGGCTGGCATAAAGGTGAAAGGTGAAAAGATTGACCTAGCCTCTATCAACGGTTCAGAGCCCGGTTCCCCCGATAACGATGGATGCTGACGGGTTTTCTACAATTCATCTTAAGATAGTTCATTTGGTCTTTCCAACTGTTTCCCGAAAATGCCTATAGCGTGAACGTGCGTGTACTGCTCCTAAGATGCTCATAAGGGGAGCTGTCCACTTCAATGGTTCTGAAATATCCTCTAATTTGGTGATTTCAGATGACTACACGTCACGACTACCATATAACCTTCGGATCTACACTTAAATTCACTACAAGATGAAAATAGAAAAACTTCTGGAGACATCTGCATCCCCAGTAGGATATATACAACCACAAAGACGTAAATGATAGTAATTATTTAAGATAAGCCTAGACCGTTCATATGTGTTGCAAGATGTATGACCATATTAGCCTTAGGCTATACTCAGTAGGCTAACATCTGTCATGCCTGTTCTTTGCTACTCGAGAGAGTCCCACTGTGTGTGCTGTCTGCACAAAAGTGTTTTACAGTGTCACTGAAGAAGACGTTTGAAGATGAGAAAGAGGTTGAGTAAGAAAGTGAGGAGATTTAGGTTTAAAGAGTGTAGGTTTAAATAACATGGCCTAGGCTTACATTTTGATGCACCACATGTTTCTTACTCTGCTCTTACCTTATAGGCCTAAATAAATATTACACTTACGATAAAGATTAAATGTATGCTAAAGTCTGCAGTAAATGAATATAATAAAGAATTGTAACAGAAGTTATCAGACTTTACAACCTACTTTAGCTTACAATGCTTCAGGGAACTGGGCCTAAGCTGGTGGTGGTGGTGAAATGGTCGGAGGGATATTTTTGGGCCCCTTCATGGCAGTTGAGCCTTGTTTAAATGCTACAGCCTACGTCATGACCACAGTCTACTGTCAATATAGACCAAATTTTCAGAGGCCAGCACCATGTTGAACCTGTGCCATGAAAAATTAAGGCAGTTCTGAAAGCAAACGGGAGTCCCAGTACTCGCACAACGTATCTAATAAAGTGGCCGATGATTTTATATACTGTGTATAAATACCTACACCTTCCTTGAGAAGAGTTGCGTGTTATGGCAGAGCAATTCATTCTCTGTGTGATGTTCCCAACCGCTACTTCATAAGCGTCCACCAGAAGTGATCACTTGTAGAATCTAGCGAGACATGTTGTGTTTTGAGATTATGGATCTGTTGTTATGTTTGCCCTACTGTATGTGTGTTATGAACAGGAGCACACCAAATCTAATCCTGCTAGAAATCTGAAACATCTGATTGAAACATTAAACAAATTTATTCACCATGAGGAAGCAGTGTGATTTTGGGGGGTAAATTCACAGGTGAAGGCACAGCTTGTTAGACAGTCATTTAAATTCTTGCAGAGATGATGTGCTGTCATTATGTGCAACAAGGCTGTAATCAACCACTAAGACAGGGTCTAATTACTCAAGCCTCTTTATCTCAGAATGAACACACACTACCCAGGAATTACAGACATGGCTGCAAGCCCTGTCTCTGTATCTCTATCTCTTCCTCTCTCTCTCTCTCTCTCTCTCTCTCTCTCTCTCTCTCTCTCTCTCTCTCTCTCTCTCTCTCTCTCTCACTCACACACACACACACACACACACATTCACTAAATCTCCTCCCTCTGTCCAAGTCTTCCTTTTTCTCCATCATACAGAAACACACATATATGCTTGACATGCATGCACAGACGTGTACACACAACGGCATATCTTTATTGGATTACAACATATTTATTACAAGGTCTTAAGGCACTGATGGAAAATGCTGCTCCATATACAGTAAGTCCCTATAAGGCAAATATTAAGAATAAACGTGGTTCATTACAGTAGACTCCATGCGTACTAGTCCGTTGGAATCAAGTGTCAAAAAATGTTGGCCTGACAAAACATGAAAGTTCTTTTTGAATTGTCATGTCAATTGTGATTACCTTCACTGATCAGAAGATTGCCTTTGGAGTCCAACTGCTTTTCTCCCAAACAGCATTCCTGTCAGAAAACAATATGATGCAATATACTTTAGCATGTTACCGTGCTATATTTTCCAGGGCTCTAAAATAAGACACAAGCGATTGTGCATCTGAGAGCATGGCAGAAAACATTTTATCTAATCTGAACTGTTAATGTCCTTTTCAGGATGTTAGAAATAAAAGATAAAAGATAAAACAGGAAGATACATGAAAGTATAACCTACCCACCACCCTATCCCTCCTCGCCAAAAAGAAAATGACAGTCAAAAATAGCTGAAGGCATGACAGGCTAAGTAGATACATTATCTGATAAAAGATGCGGCTTGCACTACCGCAGCTGTTATCTACAAGGAAATGGGGGTAAGAAAAGGCTGCATGATGATGTCACATCAATAGAGACTGTTTCCTCACCAAGCCTCCACTCCCCCACCCCAAGGAAAGGTCACTACAAGAAGCCTCTCAGCTCTAACCTCAGAAAGCATGATGTGGAAAGCAATCAATTGCAATTATACTTGCACTTACCCTATACTTTTACTATTCTGGCTTTTTATTTTATTTATTTAATTGTTAAAACATTACATACTGTAGCTGCAGAAAAGGCCCGTCCACACCAAGAATTATTACAGCTGGATCATTCCATATCAGTTCAAACAGCCTTGACACCAGGGTCTGAGATTTTTGTCCAGTCAGTGCACCATGTCTTATGACTCTTACATGAACATTTTAGCCTGCAATCTCTGGACACGTATAGTAATGCACTTTATAGCGTGTTTATTGTGGGTAGGAGCACAACCTTTTTTGAACAGCAAACAGAAAGCCCCCATAGCACTAAATGTTACCCAGTATTTTGAAAATGGACGAAATGGGTCATTGGCCATTAGATACTCAAGGTCAAGAGATCAAAGGCCATGGTTACATGGTTTCTTATATCACAGTGCTCTACCTTAGTATTAGCCTGGCTAGCGTATGGTGACCAGACGTCCCTGGTTTTAGGGGACAGTCCCCATTTTGGTTGCCTGTCCCAGGGAAAATCCAGAGAACCGACCTATGTCCCCGTTTTTTTAAGATAAAACTTGAATGTATTTCAATCAGATTGATAGTCAAACTGAAAATGTCCTTGTTTTTTTCCACATTTTTGGGATTATGTCGCCGGTTTTGGTCTTGGGCATCTGGTCACCATAGGCTAGCGCCTACCACTTCTGAAATGAGACGTGGTCTGGCAACCTGACGTTCATTTTTTCTCGTATTTGAAAAAAATGCCCAGATCCGTTCATTGGGCGCCACGGATGTCTATCAAATGCGTCTGTGCATAGCTCATCATCGTCTTGCTTTCCCCCCTGTTCTGTGATTGGTCCCCTATCTCAGGCAAAAATGTGGGCGGTAGTTTCCAGACTGCCTTAGCAGCATGAAGCAAATCGTGCACAAGGTAGCATGGGTAGACGTTCAATAAAGAACGTCTCTCCAGAATATTCTTCCTGTTGATGAATTAAACAATAAGCCCCGAGAGGATGTACAGTACGTTCCAGTGAGCTAAGGGTTGCTGTTAGGCACATTAGACTTTGAGTCATGCCTAAACCACACCTTAGCTGTTCTAACTGGAATCTATGGCTTCATGGAGCTTATTGCGTTTCTAAAATGGTTCATACAAACACCTGGTAAGATTTCATCAAATTAAGGCACAGCAACTAGAAATGTAATTATCTATTCATAGATAATCATTCTTCCCACCAATAAATATGTTTCTTGTGAATGATGCCATGGGTTCAAGCTTTTGAATTATTGGCTGAGGTACACCTACTGTACTTTATTTTCCTGATACATCATAGATTTAATTCCAATCATGATGTCCCAAGTAAAGAAGAAGATGCTCAAAACAGCAGATGATCATCATTGACGCATCTAATGTTAATGTCTGTGGGCGCAGAAGTGCTCATACTATCCAAATTTCACTGTTACATATCCATGAAGCCCAGAGACATAAAACTGGCACTGTGTTGATAAAACGTGAACATTTGGAGCATTTGATGGAATTATTCTGACTTCCTCAGTGCTCTTAATCACTGTCTCAGTAAACAGTGAAAACAAGAGGCTCAATATTATCCCTCAACACTAGGCTAGGCATTTGAACTAAGTCACAAGTACTCTGTGCTAAAAAACAGTGCTGGTGTAGATTTATTTGACAGCTCAATGTGGGCCGAGAAATATTGGCTTGAGAAAATTCACTGCAACAGACACAACACCGGAGTGTCTCTCTCTCCACAGCAAATATATGCCCACTCCTGTGCGGCCATGCCCTCCGCAGGGGAGCCATAGCATTCAGGATGAGTGGGTCCCACTGGTGGGGAATCTGCTCTTCATCAAATATGTGATGATCCGTCTCACAAGGGCCTCTCTCAGGAAGGAGGTTTATTCCTCATCAGGGGCCAGGGGGACGGCTCATGGGTGGCTAGACAAAGTGATGGAACTCCAAGCTGACCCTGAGATAATGTTTGAGCAAAATTCTGGGAGGACGGAAAAGGTGGATGTTATTAAAGAGGCTCATGAAAGAATTTGTATTATGATGTGCTACTTTGGATTTTTTTCATTCAGTGTAAGTGCACAAATTTAAACCCTGTTTAGACAAATTTGTGTAAACAATGACTAAAATCAACAGCATGCAAAACAAAAAAAACACTTTAGCCACAATGAGTCCTACTTTAGCCACTTGAGTCCCAATCTGCTTGACTATGGGGGATAAATAGCCATCACAGCATTAATTTAGTGAACCCTGGGATAGTGTGAGTTTCACACTGGCACTTATATAGAGTCTAGCAGCTACTGAGTGTATTATTAATGAAATGGAAACCGTGTGACTAGATGGCCTCAGTCCTCACCTGCTCCTCTTATTCTAGCAGACTGCAACTGTAACTTACATTATTATATGGGCTTATTACTAGAGATATCACTGCAGTCATTAATGATGGTAATAAATGATGGGGGTTATACCATTTAAGAGTCCTCCCATTATATCCTTACTCATACCTGTCGGCCATAACTGCTATAGAAGTGCTGTCCCTTTCAATGAAATGACCCAGGATCAATGCATCCTCATTCAGGATAATGGCCCATTTTCTTAAAGTGGATGGGGATGATGCAGTTGTCATTGAAAAAGAAACAATATGGTCTACTGTATATGCCACACATTACAAAGGATCATCTTACAGCCATACTTGATTTGCTTGTTCAGTAGACTATTGCTGCTTGAATACAATTGTACACTTGTACAGTTGGCACTTGTGGTCATTGTTATCAAAATTCCTTGCAATTGCAAAAACTTCAATAACTTTGTACTGTGTCATGTTGACTGTTTTACTATTACAGGTATGCATACAGTACTGTTTGTCTCAGGCCCCGTACACACATAGCCGGGTATCTGCTAAAACAAAGATAGTTTGTCTACGTTTGGACCTGCAATCCACATGACAACGCATATAGCGAATGTTCTCCGGCCAAAGTGAAGATCTGCGAATACTCCGTTTATGCATTGCCGTGTAGCCAGCGATAACCATAGATCTGCGTTTTCGAACGTCAGAATAAGCGCCAAAACAACAACAAATCTGCCCTGACGTCAAACGTGCAACCTTTGTTCATTTGTTCACAGCAGAAGCATGGATCTGTGTGCCTTGAAAACGCAGATGTTCGGTTATGTGTCGAAAACGAGGTAATGTGGATAACATTTATTTTAATAAAGGATCGGGGGAAATATTCGGTTTTAAAAATACATAGCCTCATTTGATGCACATCTTCCACACACACATTGCATTTTAAACCAAGGTCTTAAAAAACAACAATACAGTGGGTTCATATGTGTCAACATTGGGCTGCTGCAGCAGAAAGACTTTACACTGGGAAGAGAGTTAAGAACTGGGCAGAATCAATCATATCCGAATACGGGCAAAACAAAAGTCCACATCACTGCACTGCTTACATCCCAAATGCTTCGTTTTGGTGGTCCGGCAAACGTCCTCGGCCTTCTCCGCTGATGTGCCTGGAGATAATTACTGGACAGATGGACAGCGTGGAAACACATGGTCTCAGACTGATGCATCATCTGCAGTCCCACTCTCTCCTTAATTAAATTATAGACAGGGAGAAGCACTGGGATTATGGGCTGGCACAGCAAGTGAGGGAGGTGACAGCTAGTGTCCAGCAATCGATAATAGACTTCTTGGAGTATTTAATGATGAGCACATTCTATGTCTTTATTTTAGTTTACGTAGAGTGGGAGCTGTATAGTTAAATGTGTGCATGATGATACGCATTATTAAGTAAAAAAAAAAAAGTCTTAAACATTATTGTGAAATATTTTCACAAAAATGTACATTTGTGTAGTGTACATTTTGCTATGAAACTAGATGTGAATGCTTATAAAGGAAGTGACAGGGAACCTATAAGGCAGAACAAGAAACTAAGATGGTGTAAAAGGGAGTAGTCATTCATCATACAGCCTATTTGTTTAACTTTAAAAGGCTCCTTGGTTTATTTTGAACCTGCTGGGGAACTATACAGCGATATCAACACAGTTCTACAGGCGCAAAGTAACCATGCCTTGCTGGGCTGTGTGGGTATGGGAAGGGAGATGCCCTTCAGAGCTCAGAAAGGTAGAACTCTACAGAGAGGTTGCCTTCACACTTGGTCCATTTAACTGGACTGAACCTGTGATTACTCCGGCCTAGCCCTACCCTAGCTGGTCTCCAATCACATTACATTTTTGTTTGTGCACCCAGGTCCATAAACACAAGCTTCTATTTAGCTTCTAATATTGCTTGGTGACACCACTGTTTATTTCCGGGCATTGAAACGGATAGCATTCATACTAAAGCGAACTCACCAGAGTTCTAGTGAACATATATCCCAGACCACTATTTTCAGGTGGAGCTCAGTAAACTGTGTTCCCATTATTAAGAATTAACTGAACCAACCGTCCCGGGTCCGGACCAAAGGGTCTATTGTGAATGTGCCCTTACAAAACCAAATGTCATATGTGGAGTCAGTTATAACATTTGGAATTGTTCAAAAGATACACATTTCATGTTAGTGCGACACTTTCAGAGAACCATGAAATAATGATAAAAGACAGAAAGAGAAATAATGGAGTCTATAGCCTCTAAGGACTAGACCATATGGGGGTTTGTTAAATACACAGAACATGCAGAAGTGTCTGGAGGCTGGGTGGAGAGGCCGTTTCCCTGTCACTTGTCCCAGCAGGAGCCTTCATCTCCCACGGCTGATGGGAGGGAACGGCCCAGATAGGGGCGCCTCCTCTCTAATCCAGCATAAGCCCTTATCCGCTGAGGTGTGCTGCAGATCACCTGAGTCCGCTCTACCTCCGAAATCTCCCTCCGCTAATAATAACAATGTCTGAAACTCTGCAAGGAGACGGCTCATCTCAAGAAAGCAGGAAAACACTAGGGGGGGAAAGTAAATCAGTATTTAAGTTGACAGATGTAAGAGACAGTGTCTTCTCTCTGAATCATAGACCCGGTGGGTTTGCGGTAATGACAAAGCTGGAGAAGTCACGGTGGAAGAGGGTATCGTTTTATGAAATGGCTGGCAAGGTTGTTTCATTTTTACGAGAGCAAAGGGACACCATTTTAAGGCTTTCTGTATTTTAACCTAAAAAGAGGAGTTGAAAATTCAATGTTTCTTTAATGCTACCTATTTAAAATGATAGGTCTCCCAATCTATAATTTAGGCTATGTTCATGGTTCTCATACTTATGAGTTAGCCTGGAGCCGTTCCGTTATATTTCAAGTCTCATACTCTAATGTATTTTGACAAGTAAATTGCTTGCCTTTTTTGCTGATAGCTCCTCATATAAATAATGAATGCTTAGTAATAGCTACAGAAATAATGCATAGGAAAGAGTGATGTGAACGGCATAGTTATTACTGTTTAGGGCAAAGTAGACCCAAATTTTGATAGCAGTTCATGAGCAATGGTCCACGCCACAAAATGCTGGGGGTTTACGTATTTTATTGTTGTTTGGTGGAGTAATTGGATAATGTAAGGGGGTAATGAGAGATCACAATAAGACCATTCTGCATAATTTCCCACTAAGTGTAGCAAAGGGAAATGTGCAATGTTCCACTGAGTCTCACGGATGATGCCTGGTGCGGAAAAGTCACTGTCACTGACGATGACACACCTCCACACTGACCTCCATGACTGAAGGCTATACAGTGGGGTAGTTTTGCAACCTATGGCCACACAAAGATTATTGGAGACTCCCTATCTCTCCTGCCGAGCCCTGTGGGAATGGAATGGGAAAGAGCAGACAGAGATGGAATGCTGCCAGACTCGGTCTCTGAGGGTGCTCATCCCGTGATTGACTGATGAGACGCCACTCCTGCAGGTAAAGCAGGAAGTGATGAGCGCAGCACAAATAAGGAAGGACGCCGTGGAAAAGAAAGTGACTACATTTAGATCTGTATCTCAGAAACACAGAGGGCAAATTAGTTTTTAAGAGTTAACGATCCGGTATGAAACTCTGATTTAACTAAAAATGTGTGTGCCTTTGAAATAAGCACTAAACTAAACCTACAAATTAAGAAATATCTTTTCTCTCTTTCTCTTCAGGCAAATCCAGATGTTCCAGTTTACCTATGAGTTTTTCACAGTTAGTCTACTGTATAGTGGTTTTTCAATGTGCTTTCAGCTTTATTGTCTCAAAGTGGAGTCCCAGAGTTCTGTAATGGTGTAGATGTCAGGTACTTCTGAACTCCTCCTCAGAAGTCTCTCAAACACAGAAATTATGTATAATCTTAGCAGAAGCACATCTCTGCCTATTACGGCAGTCTCTTTGAAGACAAAGACATTTGACACTGCATCAAAGTCTGGTCCTCATTGAAGAGGACACTGGAAAATTGTCTGGGTCTAACTCAGAGTGGATTCAGTCCTGTGATCTTGAGTCTAAGAAAACCTAAGGCCATAAAACGGGATAATGATCACATTACAGGGACCATAAAGCTGTGTTTTTGTAGTCCCTCAAAGCTCGTTAGAAAAAAGATATCAAACTTAAAACATACCCTTGAATAACTTTGGCTTCAAAAACTTTATGTTTGTCACTTTCTGCTTCTAGTCCTTGCTGTCCCTTTTAGTAAACGTCCTTTAATTTGACATCTCTGAACTATTCTCCTATGGCAGCATGTTAATGTGTCATCATCATATGCAGAAATAACCCAATGAATGATGTTTGGCCTCATCGTCTTGCTGTTAGACACAAAAAAATTATAAATATAAAGGAGAGTTGAGTCTTCCTTCTGCGCTACTGGCTTCCAGGGTGCAATAATGTCCAGAATCAGCAGCTTCCTCAGTGTGAGGTAAAGTTGAGAAGGTGAGATCTGAGTGATGAAACAGACAACGTTAGAGAGGAGTACTTTGATTTTCATTGTGATGAAACAACATTTCTTAAGCATCTGATTTTTATAAGGAGCATCATTTTAATATAGGCTAGTCTATATAAATGATCATTGATGGCATGGGGTAAATAAAATGCATGACACGATGCAACATGTTGTGAAGCAGAGAGGCCATTATACCAAGTAAACTGTTATCCCTTATACCAGTGGCCAACTTAAACAGTATGTTAATTTCTAGATATAGCTTCCACTTTTCAACACTGAAATGTACTTTTTTTGTACACTTCTTGTTTGTTACTAATTCTAAATATTCAGAGAAGAAAATCTAGAGCAGGGCTGAAGGGCACTCTATCTTCAGCTGAAAGTCCCTTCATTAGTAACTTACCTCATGTTGTAAAGAAAGCATATTCTAATCTTGAGCCTTAGATTTGTGAAATCACAGTGACCTTTGCCCAGTTGCAGTGTTATAGTTGGCCTTCCAAATGGTATTGAATATGGAACATATGGAACGGAAGTTCACTGAAGGTGAAGTCGGCAAATGTGTTGCTATGCAACACCTGAAACTTTCAAGTTTTCTTTGTGTGAACTTTTTTTGTCTACAAAAGCCACAATAATTTCAAAAGATATCTATCTTATATCCACCTATATGGATCTTATGCCTGGTGCATTGCAACACCAGGCGAGCGTCACATGTCTTTGCTAGTTTGTGACCCACACAATTATATGTTCCAGTAGCAAAGTAGCAAATCAACTTGCGTAGGCCTACCCAGGGATGTGTCGGTGAAAAGACTAAGTGCGGTCTGGTGCATTAATCACATTGCAATTATGACGTCACTGTATATTATTGCGCCGCCGATCAAGAAAAAAACTGGTTTGAAATAAAAGGCACAGTATTTCCCTGTTATTTTGAGGACGCATTCCAAAGAAATCTATCTTATGATCTGTCTAGTGGCAGGACCGTTACAACGAGTCCCTGGCAACAGAATGTAAAGTCTGTGCCAGTGTGTTTGGCTGAATGCCATGAGGATGTTATTCACTCATTTGAATGTTATTGGTGTGAGTGGTTTTTTTTTCTTGTTATGTTATGTCAATTCTAGCCCCCGTATTGGTACTGTGAAAGTAAACAAATAAATCTCTGTAAGACTCTGCCTAGACTTATGCCACACACTCTGATTGTCAAACACATGCTGTATGTTTCAGCACAGCAAGCTTTGGTTGATGGTTGATGCACAAGGAGATTCCTTCTGCAGTGTTCACTCATCATCATAAACATAATAGCAACGTGCAATATTATTAAGTGCTCCTGGCTCTTATTGGAGCCATGTCATAGGCCTACATGTTTTAATTCTTCTCCCTGAGATGTTTTGTAAAGTCTGTAAAGTTTTTTATTGACAATTCAACAAAAGTGCAACCCTTTTGAACTACAGTATGTGTCTGAACAGAAGTCTGAACAGAACTAGGCATGTTTCAAGTGTTGCGAAAACATATAATGAACGCTGTCAATAGCAACAAGTTTTGTGCTTCTGATTCACATCTTTCATATCACTCCGCAAGTAGTCCGGTCACACAAACTATTGGTGACAAATAAATGTAAAGAGACATATCATGTGAAGTTTATTTTTCTTGTATTGGCATGTAGCCAGATAATAAGATGGATAATGTATAGCATGACCCCTCTGCTGTGCGTCGGGGTCTGGTTCGCTCGTCGTCGGGTCTTATTTTCCAGATAAAGACTGTCTTTCTCTACATAATCCATTACATGGTGCTCTATTACCAGCTGAGTAAATATGACACTACAGTAAATGCGTTAACACATTAGCAAATGCAGATGCATCTCATCCTCTGCTGAGGTCAAGCATAAAACCTGTTCTTTTCCCTTACATCATGGACCTTACCGTTTTGACAGTGTTCTCATAAGCTTTGAGAAAGTGCTGACAGATTTACTTTCCCTCTTTGCTCATTCATAGCAGTTTCTCCCAGTCAGGGCCTGTAGACTGATGTTCCTATGACGTGGGTGAACTGAGTCAGGGTAAATACACCAAACATGATAAATGTGCTTTGTACAGACTCCCTGTCTCACCTGGAACACACCATGGTAAAAGAACACCCCATAAACATTGTACCCTACCTTTACATGGATGACAGAAAAAAGGCACAGTTAGGTTATAGACAACAAGGATTGATGGCAGAATAATTAAATATTCAAGTGAAAATCATTCTCAGGGACAGTTGGAAAAAGCTGGCTACAGAGGGTCACTAAGACTTAAAGTCAAAACCTTCCTCAGCAGAAGATATTATTTCAAGGTGGTGGGGACTGCGAGGCAGTTCTCCTCCGTAAGCAGTATGGAAGAGGAGGCTAAAAGGCTAAAAGATTTTGAGTGTGCTGACACTATGAGTTCTCTCTTTAAGGGTTTTAACTGAGAAAGCGTGGTCAACTGCAGAACACACACTACTCCACAGAGGACACAGCAATTTATGAATGCACATGTAATCTCTGTTTCAAAGAAAACCTATTATCTCTGCCTCAAAACAGTGTTTTTTTTTTCAATTGAAAATGAGCAGAATGATGACCACGATGATAATGTTTACCTTGTAAGAAGTCTTAGAAAACATAGTCAGTAGTCAACATCTTCAAGGAACGTGGGAACATTTTTTTTTTTAGGAAATTGGCTTATTGGCTGTTGACCCCAGTAGGTAAGAAGAGTTAAATAAGATGACTCATACAGTCTCTCTTCTCTGCAAGTTCAATATTCCAGTTTGATAGCCTTACCCTTGACCACCTCTGATGTACAGGTTGATGAGATTAACTATTCTAAAACCCAAGTTATTCACAACCACAATTCTGAAGGTGGCCGTTACAAATTTAAAATGCTCCAGTCTGCCTCACATAAAGTCTGAACATCTGGCACAAGAATAAATCTTGTACAGACATTTCAGACTGTAGGCTACATCTTGGCAGTAGGCTAGCAGACAGTAAAGTGCTAATTGCGAGCCCTAAATTAAATTGAATTAAAATGACATAGTCAACTTAAAGTGCTTGAAAAGTGCTTTGCTGGCTAACATAATATCTGTAAATACCAATAAGATTAGCAGATGTATTTTAAAAACTACAAACACATCATTTACTATCATGGCAAGCCTGTTTTTTCTGTAGGCTACAAAGTCAGATAGCATAGGCTACTTAAAATGACAGAATATACTGTGGTAGATAGGCAGCTCAACAATGTTAGCTAGCTGCTTTTCCAAACACAACAGATGTGCACCATGTGGACTGTCTACTACTGTCCCCAGAAATTGTGTGAAATCATCAATTACAAACAGTGAAAGCAATTCTCAAGTCTTTGTACCAGCTAGGCAGTTGTGTCATTTAGTTTCCCTGCAACTAGTAGGCCCTACTGGGACTGTTACGTTGGTTAGAGTGAAAGATAATTGTTTTGGGAACAGAATGCTTCAGTTGCATGTTTGATGCTGATGCCCATAAGTCAGATTTCCTTTTCAGAAAGCTTATTTTTTGATTTTCAGAACCTTTAAAGAAACTACTTGACCAGCTAACAATAAAGACAAAGCTTTGTTCCTGTTCCCAATTTCACAGCGAACAAAGGTACAGGATATCCCTCAGTAAGCAGAGATGGATTTAGACACCTTTCACAAGAGGCACCGTTGCACCTCGGTCAGAGTGAGGAGACACGAGGAGAGAAAGGAGAGACTCATTAACCGCAATCCCACACGTCCACTGAGTCTGATCAGACTCTAACTCAAACCTGGTCCTGCACCCAAGAGGACGCCATGAAGGAGAGGGCCTAATCCACGAGTCCAAATGTCCATCCAGTAACTCCTGTGGGACCTTCCTAATGAGGTGGAGGTAAGTAAGACCAGTCCTGTGTTACTGAAAGCTACAGCCGCTAATCAAAGCGTATGAGAAGGAAGTACATCCCACCAAATGACATTTGAATCCCGAGGGGGATTTGCTATAAACAGAGCACATCTGTATGTGCTATGACTGAGTTTGCCACAGCACAGACCTTGGCATTTCAGCCAAACAAATTGGATTTTTTTTACTTCAAGGATATTTGCTTACATAAGCAAGTCATTTTTTATTTGTGTTCTCTTGGGAATATTTGAGGAAATTATTATGCATATCACTGAAACTAAGTATCAAGCATGCTGTAATAGAACCTCAAATAAGGTCAAACATACATTTATCTTTAAATTATCTAATGGAATGAACATGAACAATCGTTGTCATTCTCCTAGCCATTCTATAGGCTACCTTTGGTTATATAGGCAAACCTTTAGTAATGGCTACAAGGGTGGTACATGCTAGTGAAGGACAAATCAAATGTTATAACATGTGACAGCTGACTTTTATTTGAGTTATTTGAATCCGTAAATGCTATCCGCATTGACAGTGCTTGGTCCTATTGCCAATCAGTTGTATTGTGTAACGCAGAAGTCTGCTCTGGTTTGCTAGTATAGCTGTAAAGGGCAAGGGGACAGGAAATGTAGCCAGATCTCAACAGCCCAAAACCATCTCTTGGATGATTGACGTCTAGGGTCGACCATTATGAGGTCTACAGGAAGTTGATCATTGATCACCCACGGGGTTCTGGGAAATAAAAAAAAAAGCAGATTAAAAAGACATGGCTGTAGTCTGTCACCTCGAATGACGCTACATACTGAGTTGATAATGAATGGAATAGACAAGCTAACAAAGTGTATGCATCCTCTTGACATTCTGCATTGTGAACGGGTTCATTATCATTGTGGGTTGTCTTATTTTTCGCTCAAGTATTTCCTGGTAGGCTTATGTTTTTATATAATTATTTTTTTATTTCTTTTTTTTTTTTTCTGTGAATGATACCCAGGAGACTCTTCATATCCCTGAGCTCAGGATGTGGAGAACCCCCCCTGGTCCCAATTGCAGTGTTACCTCTGCTGCGTGTGTGGCGTTGAGTCATGCTCGCTCTCCAGAGTCAGCTCCAGCAGCAGTGTGCTGAAGGATTAAAGCTTGTCTAATGATCTGAAGCAGGGAGCATGTCTTTTAATAGGCTACATCGAAGTCTGACTGTGAACAGAGAGGGAGAAAGAAAAGACACACTCAGAGAGAGAGAGAGGAGGTAGAGAGAGAGAAAGAGAGAGAGAGAGAGAGAGAGAGAGAGAGAGCTGGCAGAAATACCTACATAACCTAATACATGCACGCATACACTTCAAACATCTCCACACACAAAGTTTTACAAACTGCTCCAGGGGAACAATGCATGAAAAACAGGAGCATGGAGAAGCAGTGCTATATTCTATATCTAAAGCCTTTGTGTAAAAACAGATATGGCTGATAAGACAAACACTTTTAAGTTTTTTTCTGTCAGATTAGTATAGTAAGTATGTGTGACAAAAAGAAAGACGCTAAAATTAGCCTGTAGCTGTTGAGTAAAAATATGTATGCTCACCAAACGCCTTCCATGTACACAACAATGCTGCCATTTGTATGTCTGCGCTCCTAATAGCTTTGAAGGAGGAATTAGTCATCCCACTCTTACACAAGCTTTGCCCTTTGAAATAGAACCGGCAGGGATGTGTTCGGAACTAAAGGCCTATTCCATCATTATCTTAGGTGTATGCTGCAGCTGTTTGTGGAGATGTCTCTAGCTATTGCTAGACATCCATGACTAAGTAAGAGTCTGTATCATTCAAAGCTGGGAATGACCTCTCATTACACTCTTGAAAACAAGTGTGTTGAAAATAACACTACTTGTGTTGTTTGTTTAAACACATATCTGTATGTCCAGATAGATAATGGCAACACCATTTGTGTTGTTTCTAACACATTGCTTTTGTTATACTATACTCTTACAACAGATGTGTTGAAAATAACACAACTTGTGTTGTTTTTTTAACACATATATGTCCAGATAGTTACATAGTTTATGTTGTTTCTAACACATTTGTTTTACGTAAGAGTATAGAAACAGGTCAACATCTCTGTAATACAGAAAAGGCATTGTTGGACAAATGTTGTGCTTAAGGAATTTAGCAGGATGTACACCAGCGTGAGGGACATATGATTAAATATGCAGCCATGGGCTTATGAGGGCATCCGCAGTTCATGCCTGAGCATCAGCACCAAGGAAAGTCATAACCTGAGTAACAGTACTTTATATTGTGATGTGTGTGTGTGTGTGTGTGTGTGTGTGTGTGTGTGTGTGTGTGTGTGTGTGGCGTGCGTGCCGTGCCTTCCGTGCGTGTGTGTGTGAGAGAGAGAGACAGAGAGAGATGTGAAAGTCTATCTGAATATCATGAAGAAATGTTTTGTTTTGTTTTGTTTCATGCTCAGGGGCTCTCAACAGGCAGACCATGTGCCATGGCAAAGGTTTGGGTTTGTGGAAGGGCAAGTGTACGGCTGTTTACGGCTATTTACGGCAGACTGGCATGATTTAGGACCCTGTATGAGCAGAATTAAATCTTCTCCCCTCCCCTCAGTGGAGCATCTGGGAGGACAGTTGATTGAAGTCTTAAAATGTTGTGGTGGAATAAATAAGTATGAATCCTGACAGTATTCTACACCGAGCCAAACGCTGAGACAAGTGTGATTAATTAACACGTGTGATGCCTAAGCGGTGAAAGGTCCCTATTCTCTGTTGACGTACACAACCAGTGACACAGGCCTGTGATGTTGCCAGTCCCCCTCCCTCCCTCTTGTGCTGGAACAGGATGTATCATTTTGGCTGATTAAATTAAGATTGATACATACAGTACCTTGCACTGCAATCACACTGTGTGATATGTAAATGCTGAAATAAGGGTTAATCTAGACGCCCCTAGCGGCAGCAAATCTAATTTGCTGCCCGGGGTAGTCTAGCAACTCTCCATAGATCTTGGCAGCTAGACTTTGGCAGAAATCACCGGACCAATCACATCGTGCATAGAGTCAGTGGGCGGGCTTAACATAATGATGACTGAAATGCGACCAGAGGTTGCGACCGTTAAGCATCCTGCTACTTGAAAACAAGAAGATTATTTGTTTAGCACTATTGTGTGGAGAGGGAATTTGAAAGACAACTGTTTATCCCACCCCTTCGATTGAGCCCTGCCTACGGTGAGTTCCCAGACCCTACATCTTGATGTGGGTCTGGCTGGTCAGGCTACTGTAATGTTGTCTCTCTGATACTGTCATTTTCTTCCAACTCCTGTTATTATTGTGGCAACAGCATAACATTTAGTCATGGCTGATTCAAATGATCTTTGAGTGATTAGTAATGCCTCACTGTTTTAGAGGGCTATTTTCCAACATCTGTTCCACCAATATTACTGTTACAGTGACCATCCATCCTGCTTTGGGGTGTATATTTGTACTTGCATACTGATATGATATCCCATATGTTTATTGGTTATTTGTTTTTAATTGCCAGGGCAAAAATGATAAACAAGGGGGGGAAATCATGTTTTCCTGCGGTATACTTCCGTTTTCCTGGAACATTTTTTTAAGATATTGCAGCTGATGTTGTTGGAGTACTATTTTTGTAACCTGGCCCCACCCGTCCAGTTTCTCCATTCAGTTTTCTTGCTACTGACTTCTCTCAATACAGGTATGTTTGCCTGAATGGCAGGCCAATCAGCAATGAGAGGGGATGCCTTTGGTTTTCAAAATGGCTGTGGTAAACAGTAGTCGCAACGCCTGTTACAATACATGGTGCACATGTTTTATTATCAATTCGTAAAGGTAATCAAAGTAGGTAACGTTAATCTCTGATCAATGTGGTTTGGCTGGGCCAGTGATTTCAAAGTTAACACAAAGTTCAAGCATGTTACAACACATTTGTGAGAGGAGAGTACCCAGAGTCTCTTCCAGAAGTGAAGCAAAATGTTTAGTCTGGTGAAACCAGGCTACGTTTTTTAGTCAACCTGAGGACCCATCACCTCTAGAGACCCCTATACCATTAGCTTGTTTCATAGGCAGTGTGCAACAGCTGAAGGCCTATGAAACATATTGTTAAGCCAACCAGAAGCTAAGGTACAGACAGCAGCAGGAGACTAGGGGAAAATACAGTTGAGCTAACAGATGTCCTGAGCTTATCAACTATCTACTACATGTACAGTAGGTCTAACTTCAGAATTGTAAACTATATTTAACTAATGAAGCATTTCTGTAAGGTATGTGTATTACCACTTCTGTGGTGTCCATGGCATTTTTTCTAAATGTTTCATAATAATAATAAAACAGAACACATTAAATGTTAGGCTTCTATAAATGTCCATGATGGGATTCTTTCTCAGCTTTACAGTCGCCAGCCTACATAATCCTGGTGGAGCCTGCAAACCCACTGTAGTCATTATGCTGACTCAGACCAGTAATTACACCTCCACCTGGATAGGGGACGTCATCTTAAAATGGTCATTTTTCTTGACAGAACCACTGAATTAAATTGAACTAAGGACAGTGCTTTGAAACTGTACAAAGAATGAATATATTATGGGGTCAAAATGATTAATCTTGTTTCAAATAAGACATTCTGAAGGTAACTTTAGCATTCAAAAAGACTGATGTGAAAGTTTTCCAACAGTAATTTAATAAGAATCCCTAACCTGATGATTTATTAATCTTGCGAGTTGGAAGGTAGGAAGGAATTGCTAGCTGGGCATGGTTGCATAACACTGTACAGTAAGCCTTCTGAAAATATCCACTCAACTATCAAGTTGTGATATTACATATGAATAATCCAATTGTTGATGCAACACTTTGATGTTAAGCTGAAGTGAGAGAGAGCATGAGGCAGAGTAGTGGGCCAAATATAGTTTGTCAATATGACGGGTTTCCTTACAGAGTAACTTCAGTAAAAGCATAAAATGACATATTACCTTTCACTTTGTGGTCTCAGGAATATTCTCTATCCCTGAAAACCATGTATAAACGGTGTTAGTGTGTGTGTCTGTCTGTACAAGTGAGAATATGTCCACCAATCCATATGCCTTAACAAAGATGCTTACACCCAAAGCCAATGCTGTATTGCTCTTCTATGTGGAAAACAAAACCTACGTCAATTTTGCCATTAGGGAGTTCAGTGGTTTAATTAAAAACTAACTGTCATCTTTGTGGAAATCAATGGCCTTAAGGGAAAAGAGAAATATCCTGACTGATTGAGCCTCCACTCAACAAATATCGGCGCATATAAAAGAGAGACTATGGATATGTCTGTGTCCTCTTGTCTCTGGTTTATCACAACTAGGCAAGGACATTTGGTATGGTAAAGAGAGGGGCACCTTTGCAGAAACAATCTGCAGTTGGTGTCCTCTAAATAAGAATATGCAAGAAACAAAAAAAGAGAGCACCTGCAAAATCAATTGCTCAACCCAGATTGTGCACATGTGCAAAGATTTTAAATGGCAACCATCACTCATATATGTACAGCCCAACATGTTTGCCACTGTGAATAGACTGGTAATTATCATCACCTGCTAAAATACCAGAAATTGTGTAACTGACTGCTTCCAATTCACTTTCACATCTAGTAGGGTTTGAGTTTACTGTAAAATCATAAATCAGTTTCTAATGGCTTAATAAATTGACTGGTATTGGCCATAAGTATGTGTTCTGTAAATAAGGCAGAGTGGCGTAGAAAACAAGGAGGTAAGGTGCTATTTATCCAAATTGAATTAGCTTATTTGTTATTTTAGTGTGTCCCTGAAATGTGAATTGTCAGATTAGTTGCTTACAGCAGTAGGCTAAGCTTCGTTGTTTGGTTTACCATTTCCCCTCGGACCTCATTTTGTTTTAACTCCCCAGATAACCATTTTTAAACACAGTAACAACTACTACTATTACTGAAACTACTACTATAATAATAATAATAGTAATAATAATAATAATATTGTATATTTACATTCATATCACTGCTTTAATGTTGCAATGCTACAGTATACTATCTTTATGTTGGAATGACAGACATGTCCCCTCTCTGGGTGATTTCATATTATTTTTTATCTGACACTCTGTTCCCCCTCCTAGACACTGTGCACTGTCTCAGTCAGGGCGGGAAACAGGACATCTTACTCTGTGTTATCTCTGATCGTCTTGCCTGCCCACCTTGTCTGTTTAATTTACTGAAGCTGGGAGCTGCAAACTTCAAACAGAGACAGTTTTCCATGATCTACTGCAGGATGAAAGCCTAAACTTCAGACACAGGGCGCGGCAAGCTTAACTTGGGGGATTTAGATGCTGTAGTCTCACGTTCAGTTAAACTGAAGCAAGTCCTCGCGTCTGATTTGACTCTGACAGTCTGAGAATGCGGTGCCAGGGCAATGGAAAAAATCCTATAAGGCTTCAAGAAAAAAACAGATTACACCATAACCAAAATAATGGTTATTTCCTATTATCTTTTCTACATCAATCAAACTATTTCTTCTGCAATGGCAAAAATAACCAGATTGGCATAGGCCATGTATATGGTTGTTTCTTTTTAAAGAAACATGAAACAAATTATTTTTTTTATAGAAACATACAAATGAAACAATGTGATCCACATTTACACACTGATTGCTGATGCTGAGAAACATATCTAAATGTTGACTACTACCATCTGCTGTTCATAAGGAGAAATATGTTTTACCTGCTGCTGGCCTGTGCCTTAACAATCTAGATAGAAACGAAGCTGCAGTTAGACATTTATGATTGTGAAATATGCATATTTATCTCTTAAATAATATTTATGCCGTTTATATGTACAAATGTGTTCTTGATATGGTCAAGATTGGTTTAAATAGATTTGAACTGTAAATCAGAAAAAAATCAGAACATTATTATTTGCATATATATCTGCTTCTCTCCCATGTATAATTTATAAAACACAATAAACCATTTTTGTAGTTTCCAAGGATACCTAATCACCATGGATGTCAGATCCTCTCTGATGCTAATTCCATTGTCTCAACGTCTTCTTGAGAAAGAAAAGACAAAAAAGAAAAGACATCCACAGTCAACCAGCACCCAGCACACAGCACTCCTTACTGTTCAGAATGGACTAGTAACTTTACAATTCTGTGTAATGTATGATTGATACAGACGGCCACCCAGGGAGGAATGATGATGTACCCTTCTCACAGTAATGTCAGGCTTCCTAATATCACGAATGTAAAATGACCACACTGTTGCATCTGATGGGTATTGGACGAGCCACAATATCTCACCTCCTCATTGGCTGTAGTATGTCGTAATAATCAGGGAGTTTGCCTAAGCTCCATTTATTCATATCAAAGTGATGTGGAGGTTGTGAGGATTCCTTTTAAATTGGTAGAAGGCTGCTTGGAAGATATCGGCTGTCCTGATTGCTGAGGGTGTGGCTCCCCATATGCAGTGCACAGGGAGTGTATACTGTATCCATTTGGGTATTAGTTCTGTCATTTTTGACAGAAGTACTTCTCAAATTCAAGAATCAAATCATGGCATTGAAGCATAAGACTCTGTAAACATGATATATGTAAATAAAGTAGAATTATTAGAAAGTAAATAGTATCATTATGTATCTTATAGTTATTTTTTTATAATGTTTACATGCATATAATGCAACAATTATGAAAAATCATGTCAGCCTTTGTTGAGCCTTATGAAATGTGAACATGCTTAAAACCCGCGACAACCTACATCATATATCAGTCACACCTGTTTTGAGTAAATGATTACTATGGATGCCTATTTTAAATTGAGAGGTTTTATCTCAAACAGTATGGTGAAACATCTGTCCATCCATTTGAACAGGCAAAACACATGATTCTATCATACCCTAAAACCAATATATGGTTGCTTTGCATTTAGGATTCTCCAACAGGAATTCACTTCTCTCACATCACCTAAGGCCATTATTTATGCTTCCAGATATCCTCTCTCTCTCTCTCTCTCTCTCTCTCTCTCTCTCTCTCTCTCTCTCTCTCTCTCTCAAACACACACACACACACACACACACACACACACACGTCTGTTGGTTTACAGATTGATTGGACATCATTCAGCCAATCAACAGGCCAGGCAATAGGACAAAAAAGTTGGCATGGGGGTCAGAGTAATCAGTTGCAGGGTCTGACACATGCTGCGGCATTCAGTCACAGAAAACTTCTTTCTTCTGCACAAGCAGCACAATCCTCTAACACCGTGCTATGCTACTGCCCTCTACATTGGCATGGCAGTCATTAGTGTGATTGTGACTGTGTCAGACTGTGAGAGGACAAAGGGCTGCAATTTTAGGTGTTTTGTCACTTAAAGAGATAAACTATAGGGGCAGCTCAAGTCAGCAAATAATGTCTATCTAGAATGCAATGTGAATATTTGTTCATTTCCTCCTATGACTAAATGTGACCTGCATGTTACCTGAAATGCAACAGAAATATTACAGAAAAAAAATATTGTTCATCTGGACTTCCGTTTGGAACATTATGGGATGACTTACAAGAGTTTCTATCTGTTCGAGATTGTGGCATTGAAACATTTTTCCTTTTTATTTACATGGCAAAAAAACGTAATGAAACAATATCAGCCATCTGCCAGCATCATAGAAGAAGCTTAATGCAAGGCATAGGCCGACCCCTGGTGATGTCACTGACAGCATATGTTCCACTGCAGAGCAAGAGGGAAAGCATGTCCAATTTCTGCCAACTTAATAAAACGCAAGCATTATCATAATGTCATATTAAATACCCCTTGAGTGTTTGTGGGGATTTACAGAACAAAACAGCATATGGTACATGCAATATGCTGTGACTAGAAAAAAAATAAAAATAAAACAATAACCCATCCGACTGTAACATTCTCCAAATCCACTGAGACCAATCTCAACCTGATGTGTGACGTTTCCCCCTCGGGCTTTAATTCCAGGAAGCGGTGGTTTTGAGGGTAAGTTGGGAGGAGTGTCAGACAGGATGTCACTGATATATGTTAGCTTAGCGCAGCCTACTCTCAGCCTCCTGCTCTCCTCTCCAAGTGAGCTCAGCTGCCTGAGATGTTGCCACTGTGCTTTAGAGAGAGAAGCAGTCTCAAGGATTACTGTCCGGGCGTAAAAGAGCCAATTAATCTCAGTCTCCAAAAAAAACTGTGATATAGTGGAACTTCAAGGCCTTTGAGGATCTTTTGGTGAGAAATGATCCCCTGTTTACTAATTTCCACAGAGAGGAGGAGTGGTATATGGAAACACATGAAAAAAAAAAGAAATACAACTTTGTTCCAAGCCTCTGTGAAAAAGCGAAATGTGACTAATTGAAAAACAGTGTCAGTAGTCAGTCCCTGGTCATTAATGGCAGAGGAGTGAGATTTGAAGGAATAGCAGTCGCTCTGTGATCAGAAGCACACTTTGCAGCCCTAATTAGTCATGGAGGAAGAGATGCAGCATGCGATAAACGTTAACTAAGATGGAGCTTTTTCATGCCGCTTGTCAAGTTGACGATTGTAGTGAAACAATCTTTTGTGTGTGTGTGTGTGTGTGTGTGTGTGTGTGTGTGTGTGTGTGTGTGTGTGTGTGTGTGTAGATGTGTGGGGGGAGCGCACAGACTTCTGGTTAGACTCAGCAGTGCCAGTGCTAGCTAACGACCACAAGCAGTGCCTTGTACATGATCACATCAAAAGTTGGAATGAGGAAAACAACTATCCCAAACCACTCTCTCTACTACCCACTAACTCTCACTTCATCTTTGAGTTGGCTAGAATATTATGGTGGTCCAGAGCGTGCACCTAGCAAAAACAAAACACTAACAAAACAGGGGCGTGGACTAGCTAGCGCTAGCACCACCAAACTTAACCAGACGTTTGCTAGCCTGTAGTTAGATATCTTTCTTTTGAAGTGCAGCAGCTCATAAAATCTTCTGGATTCTTTACCACTGTTGGTGGTGCATCATTTTACACATGTAGTTGTTATAAATGTAGCGGTTTTGTGTTAGCAGAGAAAATGACAAGGAGGCATCCTCACACAATATAGAGTTGATGGTGATGGAACGCTTTCCACCCTAATGGACGTTGTTTTAAAGGTGACATAGAATGGAAACCATTGTCTTGGTTTTCATGAATTAGGAGAGGTTTTGCATAACCAAAGCGCTATCATGAACATGAGGCAATGGTTGTGCCCTCCTTCATATGTACATCTTGATCTTAGAAATAGCCACTAAAAAATGGGCGAATTAGAACAAAGCCTGCTTGTGATGTCAGATATCGCAAAGCCCTTGAAGTTCAATTGTGGTTGCTAAAGAGGGTGCCATTAATTTATTTTTTATGAATCAAAGTTGAATATATACTATTTTAACATCAGAGAACACAGTGCAATACTCAATTCATCCATTCTATGTCCTCTTTAAGAGTATATGTTGTGCTCTGTGCTCTCCATCTGACTCTGTCCCATATTCTCAACTTTTAAAACTCAATGTTTTTTATGTCCTCCTTTCAGACTGCATAAAATGCATTGAGATGCCTCTTGGATATTATCAATACAAATATGGTGTACTTTTATTTGAAGGAGAGCAGTGTGTCTGTCAGTTTGATGGGAATGAAACATCAGAATGCTAAATTTGAATACATTTTCATGAATGATTTTGTGATTTCCACTGTTAATAATTTACAAAAACTGCAACAACAAAACATTCAAACGTGTGCAGAAATGAGCAGTCTTGCACAACAACTGTAGGCAGGTCCTTATTGGTGAAACAGAAAAATGTATTTTAAATGTAGACAAGAGAATCTGAGATTAAAGATACCAATACCAACGATGATATTGATACTATCGATATTTGGATCTACTGTATATGCCCATCATTTGTGGATCAGTACCAATACAGTAAGCACCGTATACATCTGATCCTGTTAGGGAGGGGTATTTCAAGTACACACACACACACACACACACACACACACACACACACACACACACACACACACACACACACACACACACACACACACACACACACACACACACATGCAGAGAGAGAGAAAGAGAGATGTGAGGCAGGCAAGGTATTCCCTGAAATTTGTGCTGAGGGAGTGGAATCATTTGATGTAGCTCCATTTAGAAGCACTGTAATGACTCAAGAGAAAAATTGTGGAAAAGCCCCATTTTTACTGACTGCCTATACGGAGTAAAAAGACCACAGTGCTTTTATGGCTAGCTAACCTGATATGAGTGCAATTTAAATATAGTAGTAAGCACATGTGAAGCATGTACAGTACACTTAAAATCACTCATTATTTGTAGGCTAATCTGTTGTGTGTTCAATCTGTCTGAGGGATTTGACGCAGGTGACATATTATGGGAAGAGACGTGTTAGGCTTTTGTCCTTTTCCTCTGTCCTTGTCCTGTTTTTGTGGTCAGGTTATACAGTACATAGTACGGTTAATATTGTTTATCTCTGTAAATCAAAGTCACCCTTACTATGATGAGAAGCCTTGGACACCCTTCACTCTGTATCGTGCACACCCTACTCTCTAACAGATGGCGCTTCAATTAAAGGAGCGATTGCCTTAACTTCAGTAAAATCATAAAATACCCATATAATTTCCACAGAAGCTGGCACTGAAAGTGTGCTCGTGCTGGCAAGGAACTGAAGCTTCTGTGAGTTTAGATGATTTTTTTATTATTTCAGTTGTAGTTGCAAAATGTTGTTCAGTTGGTTGAAATGCTGTGTGCAGAATGCTGCACGCTACCGAAGCTGCAACTGTACTGTAACTGACATGAAGGACTACACATGCAAAACACAAATTCAGATGTACATTTCACCTGCAGCTTGTACGTCTGTAGTGATTGGAGCTGGCATCGGAGCTGGTTACCCCAGGACCTGCTGTGTTTTTTTTCTGGTGCCTACTGTCTGAGCAGATATATGTTTACACTCACAGAGTAACACTACATGCGTTCCAAAGGGCAAAAAGCCTTTTCCTGAGCTCTCAGAATATATACGAAGAGAAATTTAGTAAGTTCTTTGACATCCTCAAGTTGGCTCCTACCATCCCTCCCTCCCCCGGTTACACAGACACTCTCGGCTGCACCATCCCTCTTATAAACACTGGTTTAATTTATTTCCTTTTTTCTTTGACCAATTTCTCCTTCCCTCTCTCCTCCGCTGTCTCCCCACGATAAGCAGCACTGACTCAAAAAGCAGACAAAAGCCTCATTGTTGAGAGCCTGGCTGGTGATAATGTCCTGTGACATTAAGGCCACTAATACTGAAGGCTATTCAGTCAAACGGTTGTATTCAAATTAAAACTCACCTTATGCTAGATTGGCACCACATTTATGAACAAAAGAAGGACGCTTTTGGAAATATGAAATGATATAAATAGGGTATGATGTTTTTGTTATATTCTTCTTCTCGTCAAATCACAATATTTGCCTAATGTTCCATTTTTACATAAGAATATCCTCTGAAGCGCAGACTTAATAGTTTTACACAGAATAATGGAGATGGAACAAAGCTTTATGATACTGGAGATGAACACAATTCAGTCCAGTTTACATGGCGCATTATTTACACTATTTAGTATCCTGATGACAGTAAACTGTTTTGCTTTGCTGGTGGTTGAAACAAAAGCCTCCTTCCTGTTAGTTGTTGCTGACAGATTTACTAATTTGCTCTAATGTATCTGTGCTCTGCCACGCGGCCCCTCTCTCTGTGACTCTCAGGCAGAATGTAAATAGCAAAACACTGAAGGCGGAGCACTGACTTCATTAGCGTGGCGCTAATGTAGTCATACCTGCAAAAATCCAAGAGTCCAAGACATTTAGCACATATTATTGTGCTCCACCGCTAGCCTTTCGGGATCAGCGACACCTCCATAATGGCAGTCATTTTGAATTAACCCTCGTCTATTCAATTGGCGGCACATCCACAGTAATTTCACCCCCTGCCCCTTGCCGGGCCTTGCTGACGGGTGGAGTCAATTGTTTTGTATTTATGACAATGCATTTCACAGCCATCCACCCTCCACCCCCCCCCCCCCCCCCCAACCCAAAACAGCGGCATGTGGAAACGCTATTCTAGTGACTTCTTTATCTTCCGCCTCCAAACACTGGGGTCAGGCAAGACAGCCACGGTCCCCCAGCACCACCCGAGCAGCCAACTAGTGATTAATGAGAGAGAGAGAAAATTAAAACACACCAATCTGCAGGACCACTTGTGGGATGGGCTCGTGTGAAGGAGCGATGAATTATGCCGGACTATGAAGTATGACGGCTTGTTGTTAACAGTTCATAAAAAATGTATGCGTATGAATGTGTTATTCTTGGACTATGCCATTACAAATGCTGATTTTTTTTAAATGCTTGTGACAATTGTAACATAAGTGCAATTATGTTACAGTTGCAGATGGGAGTTTTGCATCACAGATGTGTAATATGTGAAAGTCTAAAATAAACCTCTGTGAATATCAGAATATGAGCAGTTTGAATAGTTTTGATTTCAGGTTAATTTACCTGTACAGATAGCCTTTGGAACATGAAACAAGCCAATAACAGGTTTGTCTGTAACTGATAGGGATAACTAGATTCAGCCAATCAGGATGACCTGATTGTGCAGGCCGACTGATGAAGAGTGAAATGGTTTGGGTTGGCTGCGGCTCTCGTTTTTCAGAAGTGGTCGTCCCACAGTCGTCCTACTGGTCCCTGGCCTGGATTAGAAATGAAAGTGTTCCCAGGAGGAGGGGGGTGGGGGGGGGGGGGACAACCTCCACAGCTTTATTCGCACCTTGCCTCCACCTCCACCTCCAGTGCCCATATGGCAGTGACTGGGCGTATGATGATAAAGGTTTGCTGGGTTTCCTTTTATGGTTGAGGAGTGTGAGACAAAGATAACCAGGCCTGAGGATGCTCTATGTATGTGTGTGCGTGTGTGTATGTGTGTGAGCTTGTGCTCCTGCTTTTGGGTGTGACTCTGAGGATGACTTGTGGGTCTGTATATTTGTGAGATTGCGTCTGTCTGTGTTGTGTGTTGTTGTGTATGAAGGTGGTTATGTATGTATATATGTATGTGTGTGTGTGTGTGTGTGTGTGTGTGTGTGTGTGTGTGTGTCTTTGTGGACGTATGTGTTGGTGTGTCTCTGCGTAGCGTGTGTGCTGGATTAGGTGCTGAGAAGTGAACCGTCTGTGGAGGGGAGATGAGGACAGATCTGAAGGCTCCTCGGAAGCCCCAGTGTGGGGAGCCTTGCTGCCCTGATAAGGCCACATCAGCCTAATCCCTCCCAGAGAGCTTAAAAGTCAATATCCACACACACAGGAGGATCCCAAGCCAGAGTCCACTGCACCGACCGGCCATGCAGGGAGAAAAAAATCACACACAGGACAGGCAGGACAGGGAAGTATTCACTGGCCATGAATTCTATTCTTGGTGGGTGGAACATTCTGCCGTTACGACTACCCTGAGGTGATGCCGTCTCCACAGCATAGGACTGTTCTCATGCATTCCTTCACTTCATTTGTGACATCCATTTGATGTTGTCATTTGGTGTCTCCATTCATAAGTCTGGATTGTTTATGTGCTTGTGTCTCCACGTATGTATGTGTGTGTGTGTGTGTGTGTGTGTGTGTGTGTGTGTGTGTGTGTGTGTGTGTGTGTGTGTGTGTGTGTGGATGTGTGTGTGTGTGTGTGTGTGAGTGTGTTTGCGTGTGTGTGTGTGTGTGTGTGTGTGTGTGTGTGTGTGTGTTTGTATGTTAAATTGGAAGGGGGAGTGGTGGAGTTCTGAATTGCCTCGCAATGCGGCGCATATGAAGACACAGTGTGAACGAGGAGCATTCCCCCTGGACTGGCATTAAATAAATGTCTCTGCGGGCATGTGCTGATGAAATGAAAATCATCATATCATTACACATAATAGATCTGTCAGGAAAGACCAGACATAAAATTCACATCACATCACATTCAGCAACAAGGAGACGCACCGAATTCAATTACCAGCCCCAAACCTCACAACGAGGTGCTTGGCAAACAACATTAGGAAGACAGTTGTTTTATGTCCTGTATAATACAATCTCCTCTTGTATCCATCACTGTTTCTGCCATCACTTGGCTCTGCTGGTTCCGAGCCAGAATTAGGTCAAACACTGGCACGACTGCTCTTCCCCCTCCATATAAACAGAGCCATAAGGAACACCAAAACGTAGTAAAACAATTGATTGACTGTAATGACTACAACAGTGTTGCCCTTTTCACTTGAAATTGACTATTGGATTATTGGAAGCGAGCTAAGTCCTGATAAGTGCATTGCATCCTCTTATTCTTTCACAGAATAGAAAGAATAGAAAGAGAAAAAAAAACTTTGATGTGGAAAGTGTGCCAGATATGGGGGGGAGGTAATGACAGGGAGGCGCGGGATGAGAGGACGGAGAAGTAAACAGATAAAAATAGCTTTTTTTTTCTCTTTCAGAAGAATAAAATAAAGAAATGATGCAGGGCTTCCCCACAGTGTTGACAAAACAATGTGCGTCGTTGCTGTTCTGTAGGAAATTGAATTGAGAGGACTGGGAGGAGAACTGACTTATATTTCATAAAAAAAGGAGAGCGTGTGTATCCTGTGGGTGCCATTGGAGTGTGATTTTCAGTCAGCCGTTCCATCTTCTTTTTTCTTGTTACTTTCCAACACATAAACAGAATTTAGGTTAGAAGGAACGTGGACATACTTAATGAGCAAATGGGAAGCAGCAAGATTTCCCTTTTCCTTTTCCTCCCGTTTCAGGACCATGGACAGCGGCCAAGCCGAGACATTACCAGAAGACCGGATGGTACATTAAATTGAATAACAGTCCCCTAACATGAGAGCATCTATCACAGTCTACTTCAACAAGGAACGCAAAAGCTGAGAAACCTTCGGAGCGGGACACTAAGGTGTTTTTTAAAAGGCTCTGATGAGAGTGCATAGGATTCCGGTTTAAATTCCGCTTCAGGCAATGCAGTAGTAAATTCAAGGATTAATAACAAAACATGTTGGCCAGTTGCCTAATTGAGGGCATATGTCACATTCAAAAGGCTTCATGTTTGTTTTGCAGGGGGGAAAGGTATTTGAATGCACATCATGATTGTGAAGAGGTGTAACCTGTGGTGCGGTTAATCTGTCTTTGGTGTCGTGTGGTCTCCTCCTTTAGTATTTCCATCAGTGCATGTGGCATTAGCCATGCAGCGTGCAGTTAGCTGACATCACAGCAAATTAACAGGAGCACTTGAACATGCCCACACAGGGCCACGTTCAGGAGTGCGTTAATGGGAGGGGAATGTGCGGAATTAGATTAACCCGGTCACCCAGGAGCTGGTCACTTTTCATTAGGAGCCAATCATGCTGGATTCTCACTTCGGAGCCAGCACAAAATTCCAGCCAGTCCTCAGCATTTTTCATCTTTCCCCTATGACCTTGTTTTCTTTTGAAATTAAATAATATACTACAGAGTAATGTTCAGGGCCTGTTTATCAGAGGCACATATACGGTTGATTGTGTGTTTTTTTTTTCCCCTTTCATCTTCAACCCACAGAATGTGGGGATGTGTTGTGGAAGTAACCCTTGCCCCCCAACAAAAAAAAAACTTCCACACATACGCGCACAAACACACACACATACACACACACATACACACACACACACACACACACACACACACACACACACACACACACACACACACACACACACACACACACACACACACACACACACACACACACACGTTCTGTGCTGTGTTATCTGAGCGCCTGTACCCCCGCACACCTTCATTACATCCCCTGATAGCAACATTGGCAACTTGTCACAGCTATTGATTTCTCTTAAACTGCAATTTACATGGATATGTGTGGGTGTCCTCCGGGTAGGCTACGTCCCCTCAGACCTCACACAGTCTCTCTCTCTCTCTCTCTCTCTCTCTCTCTCTCTCTCTCTCTCTCCTTCAGCCCTCTATCCTTCACTGGAAATTGCGCAGGAGGAGTACCTCAAAATGACTTTGCTTTCCTCTGACATCAGCGAATATGCCATATTTTCAAGTGGGAATTTCACATAGGTTTTTTTTTTTTTCCGCTGTTTTTTTGTTATGTGTGTCACAAAAGCTCATTGACTAATGCCATTTGACCAGGATTTTTTTCTCTCTGAAAATGTCACCATCTACCAAAATAGTGTCCCACTTCTGCGTGCAAGTCTATTTTTGAACACACTTTGGAGTGATCTGGTGGCCACTGCATATGACTCATGTTCTGTATTAGTTTCTTACCTTTTGTCTTTGCCCGCAAGAAAAGAATTCTTGAGTTCACCACCATGACCTCAGTTTATTGCCTCCAGTTCAGTATTTTCTCAAGAGAGCTGTCACTTATTTCTGCACTCAGCACAAACTAAGGTCACACAGTGGGTGTTTGTTTTTTTCTCTATCAAGCAGGTAGTTTTTGTTTGCACATGACTAGGACCTTGTTGGAAGTTTTAAGTAACCTACCAGCACCAGGTGTAATGTGTTGAATTGAATGCCAAGATTGAATGCCAAGACAAAATGGCAAAATGTCACAGTCTTGAAAATGTCTCTACACGAAATGCACTGTCAAAACCCTTACTTCATGATCTAGAGGTCAGACAGTGATTACCCTGCGTCCTTATCTATGAAAAACAGACTGCTTCAGGTTTGCTCAGACTGTCACTTTCCTTTGAATTGTAGTCACTGGTAATGGTAATGTTAGTTTTAAGGTTTTTAAAAATATATATATATTATTATTTGTTAATGCTGCATCAACTTTCATTTCAAATGGTCAGTTTCTGATTGTTCTATTATCCTTTAAAAGGTAGCAAATTTGTACGGAGGACAGAACAAGAGTCATGACAGACAATGAAACTGGCGATGAATCAGTAAAGAAAAGGTTTAGATTATTCTCTAAATGTCAGATTGTACACATTGTCGTCCGTACCTTACTTTAGCCTATCTGTAACGCCTCGCGTCGCAGAGGCATCATTCACATCACTCACCCCAAGTGGGAGCTGAGTTTGCAAGCTGGCTAGTAAAGGTGGGGGCTGAGGCTGGTGCTACCGCTGATGATGTCACGGCGCGGCGACAGTCATGATTGGGTCTAATTAGAATTTGCGGCAGCAAATAGATAGGCTCCCTGCATGATTGGATTCAAAGTGGCTGGTGCCAAAAATCGCAGAGGTGCAGAAAGACTGGAAGCCTCTACATAACGCCCTTGCGAGCAAGAGAGCTCAGTGCGAACTGTCAAGCTGTGCTCCAAATACGATGCCGCGGACAGGGAGCAAGCATACAGGACTTTCTGAGATAATCTTTTTGCACTCTGAGATTTAGCAGCAAGACGTATTCCCTTTATAAAAGTGCGAAGGGAAGTAAAGAACGCCCCAATTACTGACAACAACGACGTCGTGGTTTTGTTTAAGCACTGAACTGAGGCAACAACTTCACTGAGACAACTTCGCACGCTTCATCAAATTGCACTGCTCTGCGAGTGATCTTGCCATGGCATCGGTTCTTGGTAACAACACCCGCGCATCAGGAACACCAAACAGCCACGTGAAATGCAAGTTCAAACGGAGAAGGAGGCGGAGATCGAAAAGAAAAGGTAAACTTTTTAGTGGCTCCGGTCTCTTTTTTCACGCTTGAGGGGAATGACAGAGGTCGTGCGCACCTTGACAAATCCTAAGACACCTGCGACAGCATTGCGAGTCAGATATTTAGCGGAAACCGACCCACACGCTAGCGATTTGAAATATTTTAGCCATTGGTATGAAGGAATTTGTGGTAAATATTGTCTGTGTTCATTCGGTCGTGCGTCCTGCTGTCTCAATTTCCAAACGCGTAAACCTTCTGGTTTGTGTCGCGCTAAGGTCGCCTCATTGTCCCCCATCGCCATGGTCAGTCAGCCTTCCCTAAACTTTCCAAACAAAGAAGACGCCTTGAATATTACGCCTGCTAACTGTTATTAATACGCAATAGCTTAATATTAACCACCCCAGCGCCAAAGGTATTGTTTTGGGAAATCCTTCACATTTTAAGCAAATTAACGTGGATGGCATGTATCTGTCGCCTTCTATGTTTCATGTGTATGTAACCAATGGAACCAAAAGCCAAATGCTTTACAATTGAGAAAGCATATGCAAGACTACACGAATGTCAAATTAAATATTATTTTATTCGTTTATTTTAATTCACTTAGTGGCGACTATCTCTAAATTCATCGGCGGAGTAGCTATTCAGTTCACTGAATTAAAGAGTCCTATTCATAGAACTTGGAACTCCGGGGAATACCGCGGTAGAACAAGGGCATCTGTTTAGTACCTCATATTAGTATACATGACCGTAGCCTAATGTCCCTGACCGAAAGTGCCCCTCACACGAGAAGCGATCTATCAGCATTTCTCTCTCCTCCTTTAGTAATATTGCCTTCAGCAGATGGTTTATGTGGAAGACATGTCTTTTGACTTTAGTTGGAAGGAAAGGAACACATGCAGACACTAATCTTATTTATTTATCGTTTGTATAAAATAGGGTTAAAGAGGCAATTTACAGTTCTCTAAGTATATTGCAAGGGGAGGGAAATACTGTAGAAATGTAGATGGGAATGATAAATGAC
>NC_085012.1:6886039-6891039 GCF_963854185.1 Sardina pilchardus
TCCGTTGTCTCCCTCTCTCCCTCTCTCCCTCTCCATCTCTCTTTCCCTCACCTCTCTCTCTCTCCCTCTCTCTCTCTCTCCTCTCTCTCTCTCTCTCTCTCGCTCTCTCTCTCTCTCTCTCTCTCTCTCTCTCCCTCTCTCTCTCTCTCTCCCTCTCTCTCTCTCTCTCTCTCTCTTCCATGTCTGCTCTGCTCCTGGCTCCAGTGGTGGCGGCTCCCCCCCCAGCATGGCAGGCGCTCGTGCATCTCTGTCAGTTTGACTGAGTCTGATCATCTGGCTGGATCTGTTAATGGCCAGAGCCGTCCGCCCACTGAAGCAGCCACAGCGTGGGCATGCAGGGGCTGTGTGTGTGTGTGTGTGTGTGTGTGTGTGTGTGTGTGTGTGTGTGTGTGTGTGTGTGTGTGTGTGTGTGTGTGTGTGTGTGTGTGTGTGTGTGTGTGTGTGTGTGTGTGTGTGTGTGTGTGTGTGTGTGTGTGTTGGACTGTGTGGGATTGTTTCCACTACCGTCCTCTACCACACACACACACGCTAACAGACACATGCACACACCCACACGTTCCCACTTCATCACAGAATGGAGAGAAGCCCTCTGTGCATCAGCTTTATCATTAATTCAGCACCACCGTTTTGGAAGCATTTCAGAATGTCGTACGCTCAGGAGCCAGGGAATTCCCCTGTTGTGGAGCGATGAATCAAACCGGAGAGAGAAGCACTGTGTGTTTGTGTGTGTGTGTGTCTGTGTGTGAGTGTTAAGAGACAGACCCAGGGAGAGGGACTGGAGGAACGATGTGAACAAGCAGATGTTCTTGGAGATGTTGTGCTGCCCTTATCTTTCACACGCACCATCGTTCTGTTAGGTTGAATGACAAGACCATCCATTTGTTAAAAAAAAAAAAAACCCTGAAGAATCACACAGCAGTAAGACACGGAGGAGACAGAATGAGCGTCTGTGCGTGCGTGCGTGCGTGCGTGCGTGCGTGCTTGTGTGTGTGTTTGTGTGTGTGTGTATGCACATGTGTGTGTGTGTGTGTGTGTGTGTGTGTGTGTGTGTCACAGGGGGAGGGCTGGAGGCTGGGGATGTTTTTGGCAGGGGTGGTGACGGCTGAAAGTGGGGCAGTCTGGGGGAACAGGCGAGCAGCACCCTGGGACCCTCCAGCTGGCGCCGCCGCATCTCATTGTCACAGGAGAAGAGGTGTGAGAGAGGGAGGGAGCACAACATCAGAGGGGCGAACGGGAGCAACGAGACCCTGTTGCAACTCGTCTGACATCACCTACTGGTGTTGGGAGGAGGCAGGAGGGTGTAAGAAAGAGTGGCGAGCGAGCGAGACAGAGAGAAACGGAAAATAAATATAGAGGCTCTGAGAGATGAACAGAGTGGACACGGTGCATAGAAGCATCACCGTGACGACAGGTGGACCCCTCAGCTCAGCTGTGGTCAGTCAATCAGATCATGGCAATTGTGGTCAGCCAATCAAATCATGGAGTCCAAAAGGGTAGATTTCCAACAGTTTTAACCCATCTAAACTCGATGTGAGATGGAGGCCATTTTAGATGTTAAGAAACCTGGATGGGTTACGATTGCTAGGCCCTCCTAAACATAGTCTTTATTGTCTTATAAGGATATTCTTTTTCACACATATCATTATATTCCAAAAAGACAACAGCATCTGATGTTAACGTCCCACAGGATATACACAGCCTCATACAGCATTACACATATAACATGCAACACATAACACCACAACATACCCCCCCCCCCCCCCCCCTCCAGTTGATAATTAGATAACTAGGTATCTGGTAACAATTCTGTACTCAGTTGTGGCTGGTACATGTTTGCTAGTTTCTTTCTTGTGCTAGTATACAGTGTTTTCTCAAGTTTTTGTGTCACAAGTATATGTGTCACTGAATGCTTAAGTCCCATATGTTGTTCCACATAAGTGTGAATGCTGGATTCAAACCAAACGTGTCTCTGGCAGTGTGTACAGTACAGTATGTGTGGTGGAGAGAGATACAGAGAGAGCTGTAGAATAAAGGCTCTCCTGGACATAATGGTATTCCAATCTGTCTGTACAGGCCTGTCTAGAATGGTTGTGACGATAACGGTACATTATTGTTTTAAATATTGCTATAGCAATGAAGCTTTTACTATAATGACAACAACATTAAGAACAATAGCCTTTGGATCACTTTCAGAGTGATTTTGTGAACAATAGAAACGCTGACAGTCGATCAGAATCCATTTGACATGAGTTTATCTCAGGTGACAGACAGACAAAATGGTTGTGATTTGCCAGCCTTTAAAGTTGACATTAAAGGAAATCAGTTTCAGTAAGCACCAGCATGACAGTGGCCCAAATGGTCTTCATAGATGGCCCTGGCATATCACATTATAGATAATAATTATAGATATAGTAATAATGTAGGATTTTGAATGAATTTACCAACTGCTGATCAAAGAGTCTCGTTTCGTCCCCTGTTTGTTTTGAAGTCATCAGGAGCACCACGGTAATACAAAGAGAAATGACACGCAAATCGTTTCCACATGAAACCGCACAATGGATGACATCATGAGCCCCTGCGTATCTTCCCTTCCTGTCAGGCTCAGAGATTTGTCATCCCTCCAGACATATGTCATTCTGATAGAAGCCACAATCTGAAATGAATGGCCCTTAATGGCCACGGCTATGAAGCTGGTCTCAACCATTTAGCACAAATTGTTTGCTTGCATGTCTGCTCCCGGGGCCTGTCATGTGTGAAGTGATCGCTGAGGTTCCGAGGCTGTTCTAGGGGCCGAGCGGGTGACACGGCGGTGAGGAAGTGTTCCTTGGCCGCCGCGAGAGTCCCGCGCACCCAGGCATCCGGCGGAGGTCCTGGGAGTCTCGTCGGCTGACTGATGGGGCATCTGAATCAGCCTGACTGTGTGTAGCGATATATATATGGGGACAGCGGAGGTGTTGACAGATAAGCCGGACTCACGAGTGGCAGAGAGCAGAGGGGTAGAGAGAGAGATTGAGACGGCCGGAGAAGGACGCTCCAGATCCTCATCGATGCCGCGTATATATATCACTCTAAATTATCGTCCTCTAAGTAGAGGAGCACAAACCCTCAAGCCAGCGCTCAAGAACCCTCACCAATCTCCCCCTGCGCCGCCCGCTGCTCGTCTTCGCTCTCTCAGTCTCTCCCCTTCCGTCTGCCCCTCAGACAGGCTCCAGCCTCCGCAAACCAAAAATTTCCGACGCTATAAAGATCTTTTTATAGGTTTCTGTTGTACTGGAGCCGTGATTTGCAAGTTGCCGTTTATTCGCACCGTTTGCTTGCAGCCCCAAATAGGTCCTGATGGAGCCGTTAGCTGCTGCTCATTGGCTAATAGTTTAATTAGGTCCATCTGGAGGAGGGAGTGGCGGGGAGGGCGCCGAGCTCTGAAGTCGCGCGCCGGGTAATTTGTCATCCTGTACCGCGGTGACTGGCATGCCGACGGAAGGGGAACACGCGGGGAAGTGCTTTGGCATTGTCCCAGCATCAATGGACCACACACACACACACACACACACACACACACACACACACACGCACACACACACACACACACACACACACACACACACACACACACACACACGCACACACTCAGTTATACAAGCACACTCATACACTTACTGACACACACACATACACACACATACACACATGCACACACAAACACACACACACAAACACGGCACGCATATGCACATTCTTTCATTCTCTTGTATATACATTCTTAAGATCTATGTACTTAAATGGTGTCTCCTGCTAGTATCATACTGTATGTGACAGGCCATTCTCTCAGGTGATCTAGTGTGGTGGGTAGACAACAGAAATCCCAGGTCTGCGCAGCATGAATTGATTTCTCTTTTGAGGGATCATGTATTATTTCAGAGCATAGACATCCAAATCTCTTATTCCCACCTCTTTTTGACATTGAAGGTTCTAATAAGAAATTAGGTCGGCCATGTGTGTGTGTGTGTGTGTGTGTGTCAGTGTCAGCGAAATGCCTGTAGAAGCTCTCTCTCTCTCTCTGTGTGTGTGTGTGTGTGTGTGTGTGTGTGTGTGTGTGTGTGTGTGTGTGAGAGAGAAAGAGAGATGGAGGGAGAGAGAGAGAGAGAGAGAGAGAGAGTGTGTGTGTGTGGTGGTTGGTAGGTCTGACAGGCAGCAAGCAGCGGCATGCCCAC
This sequence comes from Sardina pilchardus, assembly GCF_963854185.1. Classification (NCBI taxonomy): domain Eukaryota; kingdom Metazoa; phylum Chordata; class Actinopteri; order Clupeiformes; family Clupeidae; genus Sardina; species Sardina pilchardus. The sequence continues at coordinate 6,890,251 of NC_085012.1, forward strand.
AGGAGATAAAACACGTTTGCGTGAGCTGCCATCCTCTCTGTTTCCCCATGTAGACGGGTCTGCTGCTTCACAGTGGCTCGTGGAAGGAAAGCTCCTTCTGAAATATGAAATGGAACAAACCCCGTGCTCTCAGCTCGGCTGCTTTGTAAATATGCCTGCTGCATATGTGGCCTTTTACGTGTCAAATAAATCAAAGTGCCGCGTGCTCTCATTGTCATTAACGCCGCACACTTGTGCTAGATTCAGACTGACCTATTTTATTAACTTCAGTGTAGCATATTGAGCATGGAGCATATGCTACTGCTGAGAACAGCTTTCAGATGTGCCTCCAAACATGTGGAAACAATGTACATTTAGGTTGTTCACTAACCCTGGATTGCCTAGAAAAATGACCTTCATGTTCACTTAAGAACCTGCCTATGCATAGTATAAGTATAATGAATATAACAGAATTATTGTGTTTGTGCAGATCAAGATGTGAGTGTAAATGTTTAGTGTAGCTCTACATTTGTATCAATTTTCCTGTCTAAAAACAAAACGTTTTCATAGCACTACCTAGATATAAATATACAATACAACACAATACAACACAATGCAGTACACTTCATGTCTACCGGTCGTCTAACCTTCTTATGCATACTGTTGATGGACATGTTTTTATATCTGTAAATGTATGATGTGTCACAACATAATATAAGTTTTTGATAGATGCACAATGAACATAGTGTATTTTTATAAATTAACAACTATATCAATGCCACACAGCAAGCATTCAGTGTTTCAAATCTC
>NC_085012.1:6896039-6906039 GCF_963854185.1 Sardina pilchardus
GGTTTTGCTGCTTGAAAGCTTGTGAACCCTCAGTCCTACTAATTACCCTACACATCATTCTAGTCTTTTGAAAATGACCGAAAAACACAACCTCCCCTTCATTACTCCTTAACATCTTCACAAAATCTTCTCATTGTATGTGGAGAGTTCAAATATTGGTACAACATTAATGAAATGTAGCATAGTAAATAAAATATAATGATTGGTACCAAATGTGTACAAAAACAAGTTTTTGCTACCCTTAATGTCAGTAGGTCAGTAAGGTCTGTAACTCTCACCTGACCTCACCTTTCCACTGGTATAATTCTGAAAAAGCAATGTACTGAGGCAGCTGTAATGGACATGATTTCTGTAAGAATACAGTATGCCATACTTCTTTACATACCAGTAGTACACATACCACATACTGTATGTGGCACTTTTTAAAATCTGAAACTTTGTAAGAAAGTTCTTAGTTTTAGCTTTCCTCTGCATTTCTCCTTCATCTGCATTGCCCTGCATTTCTGACTGTCCCTCTCTGTCCAGTGTCATTTCTGCAGTCTGCTGCTTTCTAAATGTCTCCCTGCATAATACCTCTATCCTGCCCTATCTCACTGGGACAGTGTGGCTGGTTGTCAGTGTTATCCTAGCAGGGCTTGCTGAGCTGTTGGCCTTCAACAAAGATAGCCAGCACCTCAACCTACTCACCCTAAGAATAGGCCTGGTGGGTGAACCCTGTGTCACTGGGGCTTCTCTGGATTAACGACTGCAGTGGTATAACTATGGAAATGCTGAGGCATGTGAAGTGTCATCAGAAAGACAGACTTCTTCATCCTTCACCATTTCTATACCTAACTTCCCATTGATATGTATAATGATCTAATTAGTTTAAAGTAACACAGGGTGGATATTCCCATTTCTGCTTATTTTCAACATACTGAATTTCCTTGAATTTCCCCTTGGGGATCAATAAAGTATCTATCTATCTATGTATCTATCTATCTACCTACAGTATCTACTGGCACTCCCATTTAGCACTAAGGGAGTACCTAGTTGATTACGAATTGACCAAAAGGTTCATGTTCTTGGTCAGACCAAAAAAGGTTACGTTATGCAATTCCAAGCATGTTGTTTGCGCATTGGTATTGACAGAGAGGCATGTGTGCATATCTAACTACATGATGTTGTTTTAGCTTGATGTTGTGACTAATAGTTCTATCGGCACTGACATTTCAAATTCTAAACTATGAAGGTGTTAAATCACACCCACAGCTGTATGACAGAAACAACTAACACCTACTGAAGAGTGTGTCATATGTAATGAAGATAATGCCGCTTTATACTACGTCTAGCAAAACAAATAACTGTAATTAGTCATATCTGATAACGGCTTAAGACAGTCATTGTTTAACTTGAACTGCATGGGCCCATTTAATGAAAGATTATTTCCCATCTAGGAGAGTTTGACCTCTCCCGGTCGTCTGTGTTGGAGGTGTTTTTGACTAGCAATGGAGGCCGCTGATGTTTAAATGTCCTTGTCAGGACACAGGGAGAGATGAAGCTGTACCTCCCTATTGTCATACTCTATTAACTCTCCAACGTATGCCTCCCCTCTCCCCCCCCCCCCCCCCCCCCGCCCCCCTCCGCCAGCCCTTCTCCACTCCCCCCCCCCCCCCCCCCCCCCCCCCCCAACCTGAGCCCCTGTTGGCTCCTCCTGTTTTGAGTTTTGGATTTTACCCTGAGGGTCCAGGCAACCTTCACCAGCCGCCTCGCAGCCCCACTCACTGTCAAGTGTCAAATCTCCTCACCCTGGGCATTCAAACAAACACACACACACACACACACACACACACACACACACACACACACACACCACACACACCACACACACAGACATACACACACACCACACACACACACACACACACACACACACACACAGACAGACATACAGACATACACACACAGACATACACACACAGACATACACACACACACACACACACACACACACACACACACACACACACACACACACACCACACACACCACACACACACACCACACACACCACACACACACACACACACACACACACACACACACACACACACAAATAAATAAATAAACACACACTACCACACCAGATCTGAACCTTCCCGCCAGGGCGACAAGACCCTAGTTTGGAGCTAAGAGCATTGTCCACTCAGATTGTTTTCTGGACTTTGATGGAAACTTGGCAGTCTCTCATATGCTCAGTAGCCTACAGTAGCCACTGCTCTAATCTGCCTGTGCTCATCTTTGATTCGTCCACGATGGCAATTTTTCATTTGATCTGCCACTGTGGCTTAGTGTGATGACCTCTACTGTGATGAGATGTCTTTCCTGTGAAGAGTTTTGGACAATTCACCTGACATGAGTGCTATGGGTGTAGGGAGGAAAATATCTCATGTATTGTAGGTCTAATACAGACAACAGTATTGCCAACATCCCCCTTCGTCCAGTCTTCAGCTAGTTTCAGGTGTATGTAGGAATTCTGTCAATAAACCCAAATGATCAGTAAACCCATAAAGATTACTCTCACACAAGAAAGATTCAAACAGCACACGCATGATGTGCAAAGATCAGGGTCTGCATTAACACTGCGATCATAGGCATGGTGTGCTTAGGTTAAAGTCACTGGTATTTGCGGAGACCTCTTCACTGAACACATACAAGACTCTTTTTGGGCAACTTTGGCTGGCGTATTTCATGCCAGAGTGAGGCCCCTGTGCAGCTTTTTGTCTCGTTAATATGTTTTTTAATCACTAGTGCTTGATACCATTGGGGTTAAGCTATGCTTTGCTCTCTATATCGCTGTTATCTTCTTGTGGCAGGGGTTTAAGGTTGTGTTGCGTGTGATTTAGTGTGTGCTGCTGTGTTATCTCGCTGCTGACTGCTAGGTGCAGCGACCAGGGAGAAAAGAGCTGACGGGGGGGGGGGCATGGGGGGGGGCACGGGGAGACGAGTGCCAGCTCACGTCTGTGTCACAGCCTCCGGAACCTTCCACTGACCTCTGACACCTTGTCACCTCCACTGATGTTTTGCAAGATTTGCTAAGGTTAGCTGTGCGTGCGTGCGTGCGTGTGTGTTTGCATGTCTGCTGGCGCGCCGCATATGTGACCGTGTTTGTTTGTGTGTTTGTGTGTTCGCGTGGCATTTAGATGACTTCACCAAACGCAAATGCTACCACATCAACCACAGACTTAAGTGGTCAACTTTAGTTGTTTTTTTCCCTCCTACAATACAAATTGTTATCGCATAATCTCCCTTCATCTGACTTTTCAGTTATCTTCAAAGCAGTCAAATCATTTCAGAGTTTTGAAAGAACCTTCCAGAAGTCTGCAGCTTTGCTTCCCTATTTTTAACTTTGTCACTTTCAAATCTCTTCTAACAGCTTGCCACATCTCTTATCTGATATCTCGCAGACATTGCGCTGTGATTGCAAGTACACCTGTGGGCCTTAGCATTCGATTGACGCCAAGTTTCATACCAACTACAGCTCTGCCTCTTCATGTTTCTCATCTTTTGCATAACCACAGATTGTTTTTAGCTTCATTTCAATATTCTTTTCCCCTTATACTTTATTCAGTGTTCAAGCCTTACAAGATATCTGTGATTTTATGCACACACACACACACACACACACACACACACAAAGAGAGAGTCACTTGTATGTCTGTCGTAAGCAGAGACTCTCTAGTTTCCCTGCTTTATGAAGACATTGAGGATATGAATCTCAAAGAAAATATGCTTCTGAAAGAAAAGCATCCCTCAAGGCAACACACTACAGTCATAATTACGCAGGCAGGCAGGCAGGCAGGGAGTGCTGGGAACGGTTAGCACAGCGCTAACTGTATGTCTGCTGGGCACTATTAATCAGCGGCATTACCCTGAGTGTTCCGGCTCTTTCCATCTCTCACCCTCATCATCACAGGGCTCTGATGAGCTCCCCCCTGATCCTACCTCACGACAGCGGAGCTCTTCCTTGCCACGTGCCTGTCTGTCATTCTCTGTGCTCTGCACTCACTGCTACAGTAAGGCTCCTCTGCCCTCCCTCTCCCTGTAGGGGAGATAGCCCACTGAGTGTGCCTTGAGCTCACCTGGAGGTAATGAAGAGACAAACAGCAGTCTCGCTTGTTGTCTCCGTGACCGTCTTCGTTTTTTTGTTTGGAAGCAGATGAAGGACATTTACCCCCACAAATGAATGTACAGTTGACGAATCTGGCTAAGTGAGATTCTCATGTCGCTAGTTTCTTAGACACGGTTTGGTGTCTTTTTATTTTTTTTAATTAGTTATGATTATGCCTCACCACACCACCCACAACCCTTCCCCTAGAGTGTAGCCATGTCCTACAACGTCTTTTAAAATCACCGGCACTCTTGCCCACACTACGTGTGTCAGCGCTGATGTACTGTTGCCTACATGCCATTTATCAACAAAATCATTGTTTTGAGAGCAAGCACATTTGTTGTTGCCATTTTCTGCCTCCTACTTTATATATTTATTTGACTCCCTGTGTGGTTGTTTTCTCATGAGAGAGGGAGAGGGAGAGAGAGAGAGAGAGAGAGAGAGAGAGAGAGAGAGAGAGAGAGAGACAGTCAGAGAGAGCACATTGTAACGGAATCATACCCTCTATTTAATGATAATAGATGGACTTGCAACTGAATTCAGACAAAATGGGAACATGGCAGCTAGGTTGAAAATCAGATCACAACATCTCACAGGTACGGTATAATGGGAAGTAAAAGAATGCCTTCTCGCTTCAGCTGTTGTGAATTTTCCTTTGTCTGGCTCTGGCCATTGCACTCATTGTTACGCCTCTCCGCAATGGAATTGGATTTTTTTTTCTTCTCCGTCTCCTTTCTCTCTCCCTCTTTCTCTCTCCCTGAATCTTTTTCTCTGTGTCACTGGGTGACACGCTATTTTACAATAGCAGACTTAATTAGTATATCTAAAAGTGATATACTGTAGTGAGAAAATGTTATATCCTGGTGACTCCTAATTTGAATCGTGGTAAAGATGATGATTGGGGCAAAATGTGACCATTCTTTGCACAGTGAATGTTTTCATTCACTGTGCATGTTTCATTCATGTCCTGATTAAAATATTTTATTTACAATATCAGAGAAAATAAAACAGCAAAAATGAAACACTGTGACTACAAATTTCAATGAGACATGTTTGGTTCCTTCTACCTTTCAAACTCCCCTGAACGCTATTTTTTTATTGGCATTTTTTGTACTGTTATAGGATGTAAGGCCATAAAGAGAATTTATAATTCGGTTCAGGTCAAGCCCTCCGGCCCTCCACTACAAAGCTGCTTGTAGACTGCACTACGCAGCACTTCCGCTCTAACTAGCGTTTGCTGACAACAACTCTCTCTGATGCGTACCTTTGCATGCATTAGAGCGCAGGAAAGTGCTGTGTTTAGCAGTGTGTGTACAATTTTACCACAGAAAAAAAAAAACAGCTTGCCCTTTAATGTTAGCTCCCAAACCCTACAAACATTCAATCACGCTAACCAAGTTTACATGACTTAATATGGAGCACTGCACACCACAGAAAGGTCATGTTTTTAATGGGTTTCTGCCATCTCCGAATTTATTTTTTCAAGTCCAGCATGTAAAATAAATGAAAATAATGTCAGCTCCCTATGTGGGTAGCCTATGCTGTTCCGTTTCATTGGGGCCTTGTACCGTTAGTCTAGACCTTTGCCAATTGCATGTAATAAAAACGACATAATCTCAGTGAACCAGAGAGAGAGAGAGAGAGAGAGAGAAGGTGTGTCCTATTATGGAGCCCTTGAACACTCTACACCTTTCTCTAAAATGGCTGCTTCAGTCCACGTAGTGTTGTAAATGGCACTCATATACACACACTCTCTCTCTCTCTCTACCCGCACCCCAACCCCCACCCCCACCCCCTCTCAATCTCTCATACAAAAGCATATACAGATACACACACACACACACACACACACATACTCACATATACACACTATCTCTCTCTTTCTCTTCAACTCACACACTCAAACACACACGCACACACACACACCCTGTGAGAATGTAGCCTTGCTCTCCCAGCAACATGTAGCGGGCTCTATAATCCGCTGTCCTGGAGCCGTGGCTGTGCAGCGTAAAACTAGCCCCGCGATGAGTGAGAGGCGGCCGAGGCTAAATGGGGGGAAGCAGGCGTTCACAATGCCCCTGTAAACTGCCGGCCTTGTAAACGGCAGGATTAAAGAGCATGAAATCCCCCCTGGAGCAGACATATAGACAAAGCAGGCTGGACAAGCTCTCAGTCAGCAGCACCCCTCTCTCTCCTCGCCTTGCCTGCCCTCTCCTCTCCTCTCCTCTCCTCTCCTCTCCTCTCCTCTCTTCCCCTCTCCTCTCCTCTCCTCTCCTCTCCTCTCCTCTCCTCTCCTCTCGTTCTCCCTCTCTGCCCCTTTATTTCCCAACTGCCCTTGCGTATCCCCTTGAGCTGAGCTATGCTCTTAACATGGAGCTCTATGCCGATTCAGTGTACAGCGCTATGCCTGTGGTCACTTGTGGTCATCGTCATGACTTACGGTCAGCTCGGCTTGCTGCTGGAGGTGCAACACGGCACTGATTTTCACATGTTAGCGTTCTAATCAGAATCAGTGGGAATTCACATGCCTGAGATGGCAAGAGGAGTTTTTGATTCTTTTCCAACCTGTGATCCAGACTCTTGCTTTGGCAGACAGACAGACCAGCTTCCCTCAAGGTCTTAGCAACGGGCTCCAAAGCATCTGGAGGTCTCTTGACATTCGCCAGAGCACAATGGTTTCTGGCACTAACCGGTTTTCAGCGGCAGCCAGCGCTGAAGTTACAAGTGAAATGAGGGCTTTGAACTGTTGCCTGCAGGGCAGCCATGTTTCTGTGTTCAGCAGTGAAACCGGGCCTAATGTCTTAAAGTGAAGTCATTAGCAAGCCGTCAGCAGTGGAGTCCATTATTAGGATGAGTTGAGAGGGAGTGTGGAGGGTCATTACCAATCCACACGTGCCACTAACACACGGGAGAAGTGCTCTCCAAGAAGCCCACTCAGCCATGACTTGCAAAAATGATTTCCTCATGCAGTGGTTTTACAGATGATTTATAGGAATTATTTCTCCTCTTGCCTTTTACTCAGTACCTAGTGCACATCATGCCCACAGCAACCCAGCAGCAACCCAGCAGAGTCTAGATTAATAATTATATTATAGGCACACACACGTGATAAATCACCCTTCCTTTTTTTTTGGAATATATCACACTCTTTGGACCTTGTTCGATCATCTCTATTATTTATTTATCGTAAATGTACAGTACATGTGCATTTTATGTATGCGGTTATTTCACAGATCATTTATTATATTATTATGTTATAAATTAGTGGTAAAAAAAGAGTCGTGCGGAGCTATAAATTCCTCTAGTTATGATGCGTTAATGCATAATTTATTAGGGATGCGATGAGGATATTGCAAGTCATTTTATGAGTCATTTTACCAGAATAGAGTGGATCTTGGTGTGCGGTCTATATTGAATAGAAACACTTTTTACCCTACACTTTAAGATCATAAAAAATGAATGCAGATGCAGTGGTATGGGACAGCTCGGTGCAGATGAACATTTACTTCTTTCATGGGTCAAAAAATTGGAGTCTATTTTAAGAGACCTAAAGCATGCATGTGAAAGGTCATAACCTACAAGCACGCCAACAGCCCAGCTCAAATTAGTGCATTGAGACTACACGTTATGTGTTGATGCACACATACAGTAAGCACACACGTACACATGCATAGACACAAGCACAGTCACAATTAAGTCACATTTGCCTCCCCTCGAGTGTTCCCGAAGGACTGCTCTTTGTGGCAGGCTGTGTGTCGTCAGCACTCTGCAATATGATTAAAGTTGTCCCTCTCCAGCGAAAGATGCCTCTCCTACAGCACAGACACTTGGACTCCATTAGAGATGCACCTCGCAACTTTGTCATCCTTCCTGCTCCCAGACATCAGGCACTACTACAGCAAACCTTCACTTTAAGCACCGTGCTCGTGGATTGATTTCCTAAAGGAGGTTTCAGACTCCTAAGCTAACCTCTCAGACCTCAGGCCTCAACTTCTGACAGGCACATCTCTCCACTGCCTCCAAAAAAAAAAAAAAAAGACACAAGTCAACAAATAAAAGTTCAGAAGTCAAGTTTTCACTATTTGTAAACAGGCGATTTTTGAAGAGGAGCCAAGCTGTTGCTTTTGATTAATGAAGCTGGTGCTCGATGGTTTGCCGGACCCCTGACGTTCCTCTGAACAAAAGGGTGCTAATCCCGACAGCAGTCGCACTGCCTGCGAGCATTTTAAAGTCCCCCCCTCCCTCACCGAGCCACGGGATGCTGAGTTATCTGAGCCTGTTGAAGAACCACCATTAAAACAGGCCGTGTTATTAGAGCTCACTGGAAACTAGGGCAGCTGCAGGCGATGGCTTTGCATACACACACATTGTGAGTGGGTGTGACTGTGCCACACTTGTGGTCTGCAAAAACGTAGATTTTGGTTGGTTTGTTGAGACTTGATGAGAGCCCTATCGATTGTAGAGATCAAGAGGTAGTGATCATAGGTGCAGTAGGCATGGCAACCATGGCACTTTTACTAATTATTCCATAGCTGCTATGGCAGTGGTTTATAACACTTTCATATTCATAGCTAATTCCAATGTATCATACTTTAAACTATGCTGTTTAGTGTCTGTAAAAGCCTTGTGGGAATCGGCCTTAATAAATAAATAGATTTACACGCGATCGCCAAATGATTTGAGTCGTGGTGTTTCATGAGGATTGAGGATGTGTGGTGACGGCTCCTTGGTAGCGATCCTAACGGCTTCTCCTGCGCCGCTACGGCCTCACAGCTGCGGAGACTGTTGGCATGCTGCTGCTCTCTGCTCTGCTCTGCTCTGTTCTCTTGTTTCCCTATTGATGAGTCAAGTTTCGGCGGAGTCTCTCGCCTCTCTGCCGCCGCTGCCTGTGATTTCACAAAGTGAGACACAAAGCGAAGCACAAAAAACCCAGCACCCGTGTCAAGCTTTTCTGTTACCATGGTGTCAGTATTGGTAGTCAGCATCGTGGGAGAGTACAGTTATCTTTTCCATTATAAAACTCCCTCTCTCTCTCTCTCTGAAAGCTGTGAACACATGTTCATTAATTATTATTTGCATAAGAATGCTGGATAATTAAACAAAGCATGTTAGCATTATGGGATGGTTGACAGGTGAACGCGATCTGCCTCATGAGTAATTAAAGTAGACATCTGCCGCACCCTTGCCAGGCGGTCTCCCATCATCCTCTCTGTCTCCTGTCCCCTTCTCTCCTGAGAGCCGCTTGTGTTCCTGATAAGCTCCACTCTCCTCTCCTCTCCTCTCTCTCTCTCCCTCCCTCTCTCTCTCCCTCTGTCGTTGTCTCTGTATCTCTCCGTCTTTTTTGTTGCTAATCCGTCTAAAAAAAGGCAGGTGGGGGGAGGGCCCATTCGGTGAGTTCACACCACATTGTGTGCACACTGGGGCATATTATCTGTGTTGGCCATTACACGCAGACAATGATGTTGAATGATAGAGCCGCGCTGTGACCTTAAATCTCCCTCTTCACCTCCTCTCCTCCTCCTCTTCCCTCTCGTTTTCTCCCTCTTCCTCCACTTTGTTCTGTGTGTCTCGCGCTCCTCCTCTTGTGCAGTGGGCCTGCGCCTCCTGTTAGAGCTAACTCCTGCGCCTCCTGTTCTGATGGAGGTGCTCCTCTCTCGTCAGCTCAGTCACTCTCTCTCCTCTCTTGTCTTGTGCTCAGCGCAGCAGTTCAGTGTCATGCCAGCATGCATCACAGAGCCCCTAACAAATCACACGCACTAGCCACACTGGAGCCCACCTCAGCTCAAGCTGTCAGGTGGGGGCACTGGAGCGTCCCCTTCCACAAGCAGTCAGACACACACACACACACAC
>NC_085012.1:6911039-6918539 GCF_963854185.1 Sardina pilchardus
GCCGTGCTGTACCGATAGCTGTTCAAACTGTTATTATTTCATTAGCATCGAGGGTCGTTTCTCCCCCCCCCCCCTGCAAAGAATGATTGAAGGCCTTTGGCGGGGAAGAGCTATCAGACAGCGGCGGTGTTTTGGCGTCACGTGAGCCCGAGAGCCTGGTCTCCCTCCTGACAGCGCCAGTGCTGTTGTCTCTGTCACGCCTGATCCTTCATTATGCGGGCAGCCCAGCGGGCCACCTGACCAGGAGCCGTATATAGCGGAGCCAAGAGCACGGGCGGGAGATGTGATGTGATGGCGCGTCACAAATGTCAGCGCGTTTCATCAAAAGCTATTGGCCTTCCCTAGAGTACGGGGGTGGGAGGAAGACTCCTACGGGGTTCAGTTTCTGCCACCTAATCCTTCACCATGACGCCAATCACGATGATGCTTAGATATGTTACCGCTGTTTAGACGTGCTCTTAGTCACACGGTTGTTAAGAGAAAGCTGCCAATTGTATTCACTGAAAGTTATTTATTTATAGCACCGTTAACAGTATGTAATGAAGTGTCTTTGCAGAGCTGGAGGCTAAAAAAAAACTACCAGAGTACTCGCTCTGCGCTGGTGTGTATAATTTGATAAAGGATCTCTGTCTCAGTAGAAAACTCCTGCTGCTGTTAAAGCACAATCCAATATGTGCTGTTAACTGTGTTATTAAAAATGAACGTGCGCAGGCGGCGTCAGGTCAGCCAGGACATGGGTAGACCAGATTGAATCACCCCAGAGTAGATTCAGTCAATTTAACATTAGCTCTCATTCATCCTGCAGAATTTCTCCATTATTTTATACCCTAGGCTCCAGCCACACATACACGTGCACTCTCTTGCTCTCTCTCTCTCTCACACACACACTCTCACACACACACACACACACACACACACACACACACACACACACATATTATATATATATATATATATATATATATATATATATACACACACACACACACACACACGCTTACATACACACTGGCTCCTACACACTTATTCATACATGCGGACATATGCTCATTATCAGTATTTTAGGTACAATAGCCCAGTAATGAGTGTTCAAGTTCCCCACGGAAGCCGTGCTTCAAATATCCGAGATATGAAGATGTATATCTTCCTTACTTTTCCAATTACTCTCCGTTCAGATTAAGGTGTCGTGGTGGCACTTGTTTCCTTGACAACACAGTGGTTCATGAAAGTACAGTCTGTAAGAGGAAGTGAAAACTCTTCATCCCTTCCTCCTTTCCTCCCCTTTATTCCTCCGCTCTCTTATCTCTCCCTCTGTCGTCTGTCTCAGGTTGGGCTAGATCAGGGCTTCCTTTTGTCACGCTTTCAAATGTTTAGTGGGTGTTGGAGTGCTAGCCCCCATGGTGCAGTAAATTAGGTCATGAACTGCCAGCCTCCTCCCTGTGGTTGTTCAGTGGGCATGTTTTGTTTTTTTCAGATTTTTCTGAGGAGCACCCCCCTTTGGCGCGACTGTTTTTTACTTATTTTCGCACGTTATCACCGGGCCAACAAACATTTACTCTTGCCGTGTTGCCGTCGCTCTTTATTGCTGGCGGCCCGACAAAAAAAAAGTAAAAAAGTAATAATGAAAAAGATTCCGTTTCGTAGAATTGATGAAACTCGGTGGGCATTAATAATACACAGGGTTGTTCAGAAATCAATCTGGGTGCAGGATGTGATGTTGCATTTGGGGAGCGGGAGCGGGAGCGGGGCGCGAGAGCAGGGATGGAGCATGTTGACAGAGTGGCTGTTTGGCAGGCGACATGATTCTTTTTCATGTAATTGATTTGCTTTGCCATTGTTTTGTAGCTTCTCCGTGCAGGTAACAGAAACGTGATAGATGTACTCGACAGAGTTCATTTCTTCCCTTCCTCACCGCCTGCGCTTTTCCCATCTCGGATGCCCTATCTGTGTGTGTGTGTATGTGTGTGTGTGTGTGTGTGTGTGTGTGTGTGTGTGTCTGTCTGTCTGATTGTACGTCTGTGTGTTTGTGTATCTGTCTGTCTGTCTGTCTGTCTGTCTGTCTGTGTGTGTGCGCACGTGTTTGTGTACGTATGTGTGTTTTTGATCTAACCCCTGAAAAGTATCTTTAGCAAAATATCTGTGATGCTCTTTGATGTTTGTGCTCCCTCTCTTTATCAAAGTGGTAATTAAAATATCTTGTCTAGTGAAGGTAGGCATTTGAAATGGGCTCGCTGTGCCTAATCACCCTGCTTGTAAACTAGTGTACAGCTTAAAATGAGACATTATTTTATTAATCCCTGTGAGTGTACACCTACACGTCTACGAAATGTGTGTGTGTGTGTGTGTGTGTGTTTGTGTGTGTGTGTGTGAGAGAGAGAGAGAGAGAGAGAGAGAGAGAGAGAGAGAGAGAGAGAGAGAGAGAGAGAGAGAGAGCCTGCATCATTACAGCCGCTGCATTCATTTGAGTGTGACCTCTGGTTGGTGGGCTGAGGCAAATGTCTCTGTTGGCTTCCAGTGTGTTGTTTTTTAACCACAGGCTGTAAATAGTGCATTTGGTGTTTTTTTGTTTTTGTGTGTGTGTGTGCCACTGGACTCAAAGGTCAAATGTGTTTGTCTGTGGTCAGCCGCAGTCCCGATGGGTCAGACTCTGATGTGAGCCCAGTATGGGTGACAGTGCCACAGGCTATAGGGCCAGCACCACAGTGGAGTTGGGATTCAGTCAAGGGATCTCTAAGAATGAATGTATTATTGAAAGTGTAATGTGGAGACATTTGTGTGTGTTGAACACATACAGACAAAAAATATAGCAGACAAAAAGGCCATACATTTCACACGTAACAGATAGGAGGAACAAGCTACATAAATGAAACAGATTAATGTTGACTACTATTTTGTTCAGTCAATAAAGTGTATGTGTGTGTGTGTGTGTGTGTGTGTGTGTGTGTGTGTGTGTGTGTGTGTGTGTGTGTGTGTGTGCACGTGTGCTCTACTCCATAATAAGGTAACATAAATGAAAGAGATTAGCGCTGACTACTATTTTGTTTCAATCAATACAGTTTGTTCGTGTGTGTGCGTGTGTATGTGAGTGTGTGTGTGTGAGTGAGTGGGTACGTGTGTGTGTGTGTGTATGTGCTCTATTCCATTCAAAGCCCTGGCAGGTCCACACAGGTAGGTTATGAAACACCTCCGGTACCCCTGTGCCCATTATTACTCAGCCCGGCCTGGTACAGATGATTGCTCTGATTGCCGGGTCTGAAGCCATCGGGGTGCTGCACGCTGCCCACCCCCTCCTCGCCCCCCCCTCGCCCCCTCCTCGCCCCCTCCTCACCCCCTCCTCGCCCTCACTGTTTTCCTAAACGTGGTCTCACATGCTGCACAGTGGCTCTGTTGCTGGCCAGGCCTTGTTTCTCCGCATGCTTAGCTGATTTTCTTTGCTGCTTGACACGAAATCATGAAGGTAGTAAAGCAGCAACAGTGCTACAATTACAGGCCGAAACAGCCAGAGAGAGGAGTCATGCGTAGCGCTAATAATTAAATATGAAAAGTTTTGCTAGATTTGCTAGATTTTTCCTTTGAAAAATGGCTAGATATGTTCAAAATGATGGATGGTAGTCGTAACGGACATAAAATAGTAAACAGTTGTAAGTGGTAGACAAAAATCCTGAACATTAGCGGTACATTGTTCAATTGAGTCTGAACTGCAGCTGCTGCAAGTGGTTTAATTGTCTTGTTTACACAGCAATGGAAGCTTGCGCTTAGTCTATTTGTGGCTGTGCAGGGTTGGGTTGGGTTGGGTGCCATGATTGCTGCCTAGGGGTGTCTCAACCTAGACAGAGAGAAAGTGAGAAGAGAGGCTGATTTGCTTTGCAGATCATGGCTTGCGGGAGAGCACGGTTTGTGTTTAGAGGGTGTAAGTGTAAAGCAGATTTGTATGTTGTATGAGACTTGGTCCTGTTACCACTGGTGAAGGTGGTGCTTATTGTTGCCTGTGTGTGTGTGTCTGTGTGTGTGTGTGTGTGTGTGTGTGTGTGTGTGTGTGTGTGTGTGTGTATTTGCATTTGGGTGTGTGTGTGTGTGTGTGTGTGTGTGTGTGTGTGTTGTATGGTGTGTACGCTTGTATGTGTGGACTCTAAACACAAGAAAAAGAAGTCCTGCTAAGAAAGCGAGGAGGAGAAGAAAGCACGAGGACCCAGAGAGAGAGAGAGAGAGAGCCGGAGAGAGAGAGAGAGAGAGCCGGAGAGGAGAAAGGGAGCGCGGAGGACAGAAAGAGGAATCGGTGCTCGCGCAGAGGGAATTATTTATGTCACTTAAACGGGTTTTACAAGGACGCCGCGGCGGAGCACATTAGTCCGGCGCTCCCGGCGGATTCGCGCCTCATTTGTCCTCGCTGACATCAGACATGCTCTCCTGCGCCGCCGCGCGTGACAGCGCGTGACCCCGAAGGCCCGTCGATGTGTCCTCCCGCCCCCAACCCAGCGCCCAACCCAGCGCCCCCGCCACGGGAGCCAGGAGATACCTGCACACGGGCATGCCACGGCAAAACACACACACACACACACACACACACACACACACACACACGCAAACACACACACACACACACGCAAACACACACACATATACAGTACACACACACACACACACACACACACATATACACACACACACACACACACTCACACACACACACACTCACACACACACACACACACATATACAGTACACACACACACACACACACACACACATACATCCACACTTTCTTTTTCTGGCCACACGCCATGAATCTCCCTCGAAGAAAAGGCCAGGCTTCCACTTGGGCTTTGTGCTTCATTTGAAGGGTTATTCTCAAGAGTACATTATTGTTTCAGTTCACTACAGCACGCCGCCATAATCTCTACCACTCAGTGTGCTTTAGATTATGCAGCGAAACCCAAAATAGTCGTAACCCATTTGCGCTCGCACACTAGAGGTGGCGTGATGATCCTTGAAAGTTTGTGGCAGTGGATATAAGCAGAACGACTGAATATGTGTGTGGGGTTTTTTTTGTTCTTTTTTTTTTTTACTCTCAATTCAGAAGTCCTCAGCAGAAACTCCTCGTCCACCCTCTCCAGTCAAGCGTCCACTCCGCGTCCGCGCCCGTCGCTCCCCGCCGCCTTTCATGTGCGAACTCGCCCGTCCGCGTTTGATATTCCGGTCAGCGCCGGGCGCCGCTACAGTGACAGGAGGAAGAGGCTCCCCGGGTCAAGCGTCCCTTCAGTGATGAAATTAACCATTCGCTCCGAGGGCCCGGCAGGTGGACGAGGGCCGACGCCTGCAACCTTATCACGCCGCTAACTCCTGCAATCAGCGGCGGCGGCGGAGATTAGTGGAACTAAACGCCGGGTGTGGAAATGTCCTTCACTCGGCAAAGCAGGTGGCCGCCCATACAAAAGAGCGGCTAAATGAATCCAGTTCCGTTAACAAATAAGCACCCGGGCTAATGGCACTGCCGGGGGCTTATGTTTCCACCATTACGGAGACTTGTTTAATTTGTCCTTCTTTATCGAGAGGGGGAGGGGGGAGGGGGGAGGGAGGGAGCAAGAAAGAGAGGGCAGAGAGTGGGAGAGAGGACAAAAGGCATGAAAGTGCTCGGCTCTGCAAATTGGCGAAATATCATCCCACCTCAATTTAATGATAATGTAAGAAGGCAAAGGCTCACACAACCTCCTTAGACACACACACACATTTCTCTCTCTCTCTCTTTCTCTCTTTATCACACACACACACCCACACACTCATAAACACATACAAGCATACAGCCACTTTTCAATTCATATTGAGAAGTATGCACTCAGCAAATGGCTTTTTTTTTTGTTCTGTGACTTCTCTCAGCTGTTTGTCAATTAAATAAGACAGTGTGAACCTCCAGCATGTTTATGTGAGCTCCTCTCCTCTCCTCTCCTCCCCTCCCCTCTCCTCTCCTCTCCTCTCCTCTCCTCTCGTGTGTGTGTGTCTCTCTTCGGTGGCAGGCAGGCTGTCTCCTCTCCTCAGTGCTGTCATCTCTCTGGGCTGGGCTTCCCTCTCTCTCCACAGGCGTTGGGGCTTTTCATTTGGCCCAGTAAAAAAATGATCTCAGGCTTCGCCAGAGATGAAAATAGACGGACGGAGTACCGTAATAAGTCTGCATCACGCAGAAAGCCATCTTTTTTTTTCTGGGTCATTATTTCCCAGTTTTATGTATTTACAGCCTGTAATGAACATCTGAGAGGGCCTGCAGTGACTGGCGGAGGTAGACATGTTTGACACCACCTGAAAGGTGGATGTTGGTGAAGATTCAGACTCTTGCGAGGTCCTCGGCTCCTGGCTGTCACGCTCTCCCTTATTACGGACTGGTGTCCTCCTCCTCCTCCTCCACCTCCTCCTCCTCCTCCTCCTCCTCCTCCTCCTCCCCCCACAGCTGAGTAGTGTGGCCGGGCCATGCAGCGAACGCCCCTACAGCTCGTCAGCGGCCAGCCTCCTGACACGGTGACGGCTGCCTAATTGGTGGGGAGGCTGTGCAGGTGCAGGTAGCTCTTGACACCAGTCCTGGTTTGACAGGGACTCCGCGCGGTGGGCAGTCGCCTGCATTCTGGCCACGCAGGAACAGGTGTGTTGGGTCGAACAAGGTCGTTTGAGCTCCGCGCCACAGCCTCTCTTAACGGGGTTGGTGTGTGTGCTGAGGTGATGGGGATGGAGAGGGGGAGGGGGAGGGGGAGGAGGGGGTATAGAAGACTCCTTTCTTCTATTGGTTAATTGAGGATCCCAAGACGGCAAGCGGTCAGTGATTTGGTTTGTGTGCTGTGGGTCTCCTGTCCATCGATTTGAGTTATAATCCCGATGGGTCTATGTCTCAGAGGCCACTGGCTGATTGTGTGCCCGTACCCCCCCACCCACACACACACACACACACCCACACACACACACACACCCCTGTGCTTGTCTTTGCTGTGTGATGCGGCGGTCGGTCCCTAATGTTTAGTGACACGTACGCTTGCGCCGGTAATGATCACCGTTGGGGATTTCCAGGCTGTTTGTCTCAGCGCAGGGCTGCCAGTGAGCGGCGATCAATAAGCCCGAGCTAAGGAGCCCCCTGTCTCGTCTCGTGTCAGCTTTCCTCCCTTTGATTTGCTCCAGCACCTCTTCATCTCCCTCAAGAGCACTTTTTTGTGTTGCTGTTGTTTTTGTGTTGCTGTTTTATATTGGGTTGGGTTTTTTTGTTGTTGTTTGTTTATTATTACTTTCTAGTTCCATCAAGCTCTTTTAAAGTTTCACTTGCTGACGTCCCAGGAGGGATTTTGTCATCGTGCACAGCCAATGATTTGTATATGGTGCTCTTGAATTTATTATTTGAAGATGTTTCTATAATCAGTCATAAATGGGCTACAGAGCAGCATTCATTAAAGCTAATCTCAAACACCCCCACATACACACTTATATACACTGATATAGATAAAAACATATGCACAAATATCCACACAC
>NC_085012.1:6923539-6936039 GCF_963854185.1 Sardina pilchardus
GTCTGACAGAGGCTGATTTTAAGCCTGGTTAACAGCAGACGGTCCAGGCGAAGACTGACGACCGAGGCTCAGGGAGGGGAGGCTGAGCGGGCGGCTTTGTCTAGAGCGCGTTTGACGCGAGGCGCCCGCCGGCGGAAT
Organism: Sardina pilchardus; assembly: GCF_963854185.1. Classification (NCBI taxonomy): domain Eukaryota; kingdom Metazoa; phylum Chordata; class Actinopteri; order Clupeiformes; family Clupeidae; genus Sardina; species Sardina pilchardus. Next base: position 6,923,678 of record NC_085012.1, read on the forward strand.
GCTAAAAGCTCCCTCCGCGAGAAAAATCCACCCCTCAAGCACAGGTGACTGCCGACAGCCACTGTCGGCTTGAATCACATTTCCATGGATTCCCGCCGATCTTGAAATGCTTGCTTGGGGTGGGTAGGATTTCTCTTCACCAGCACACCCCCCACCAGCACCCCTCCCTCACCCCCTCACCATGTCTCTCTCTCCCCCCTCTCCCTCCTCCTCTCCTCCTCTCCCTCTCTCCCTCCTCTTCCTCTCACTCCTTCCCTCCGTGTTGTTTTATTCATGAGCTTGGGGGTTCATTGGTTCATTTGCCAACACTTCACTTGTAGACTTAAGAAGACAAACAGGAGCAAATCCATCCGAACAGCGCCAGGCTAAATGACAATTTCGCTGCACCAGTGTTCTAATCATACAGAACGCAGCGGTGGATCAGTGTCTCCACCTTTTTGTCTCTCGCTGGAGCGCCGCTCTGTCATCACGGCGAAGGCGAGACAAAAAGTCCAACCCCCCTCAGGCATTTTGAGCTGTAATGGAGAGAGATAGTGAAAGCACAGCATTATTATTAAGGTGCTACTAAAGCATTTCTACAACACTAGATACTTTGCCTGTGTACACATTAGTGGTTGTGGCAATGGCGGTTGGATGGAGGGGTTATTTTTTTTATTTATATATATATTTTTTTTTCTTCTTTTGAATGACTGCTTTCATCAGGCTGTCTAATGGCACAGCAATGTGACATTGTGAAATGATGAGGCTCACATCAGACAGTGCCTGCAGGGCCGAACCAGGCCCGTGGAAGAGAAAGAGATCCATCTTCCTCTCTCTCTCTCTTCCTCTCCCTCTCTCCCTCTCTCCCTCTCTCCCTCCCGCTCACCTGTCCATCATTTTCTCTCCCTCACTCTTTCTCATATGGTCTCTCTGTGCTGCCTGAACAGTAGTGTTATCACTCCTATTACAAACATACACAGAGTGCCTCGGGGCACAGGAAATGTAATTTGCTGGAAAAAAAGAAGGGAAAAGTTCATTCATTTTTCATTTTGTCTGAGTACAGGTTAGCAGACCTGTGGTATTGATTTATTGTGCTCCCCCCCCCCCCCCCCCCCCACCACCACCACCAGATGTGCCTTGCCGCCAGCACTTATCTGTCTCATAAAAGCGCAATCTCTTCTACGCAAGTATTGCCTCACTTAGCCATCCTTAGAGATCTATCCAGTCAGTTTGCTTTTCACCGACACATGCGTTTAAACAGAAAAGGTTGAGTTTAAAGATCCCTTGGAGTTATGTCTGCCAGAACAATTCCACATTGTTAACTGACCTGCAAATAAGCGTAGGAGAACGACCAGCTGAATATAAACAATCAGCTTTCTTTCACATGGAGTTTTATATTTTTGTCTCAAGGTGTATATATGCAGCGTTATTTTCACAGCCAGTGGTTTGTCAGTTGCCATAGGCTACCAGAAGACATTTGTCATGAATAAATATAAGCATATTTCTTTTGTGTAACTGACTGCTAAAAACAAACTGCCATTGAAGTTGTATGTAGAAATGACTCTTTTTTCAGAAAATAAGAATTGTGGATACCTCTAACCAGAAGAAATGAGAATGTGACGGGAATTAATCCTGAGACCAAGCAAGATACAGACATGATGGGGATTATGGGGAATGTAATGTTGCTGATGACCCAGAAGATGTTGTAGTGTATGAGATTGGCGCGTTCTACTAATAGGCGTCAGTTCTCATGGTGCCATAGGCGTAGGAGTTGCATGATGAATGAAAGTGTTTAGAGCGTGCGTGATGAAGGGCTCACCCCCTCTACAGTATGTTCAACGCAGGTCTGGCATCCTGCATTTTGCACAGTTGTTCATTCAATGCTGTCATCTCACCAGCTCACTAGCATGGAAGTCAGCTGTCATGTATTATGGATCTTCCTGGTGAATCACATGAGACTTCATCAGCAACTGCATATTGACCCCCTGGCCTGAGTTCATACTTTCTTTCTAATTAGGACAGTTCCCTTCACAGTTCAATGTGTGGATATAGTATTCACATCAATACTTATGTACAGTCACTCTCCAAACAAGCCCTCACCCCCCCCCCCCCCCCCCTCCCCCTTCCTCAGTTCCAGTGGCAACAGTCAAGCATGGGGTGACAGTTTGAGGAGCCTGCAGAGGTGTGCGCTGGCCTTGCTGAATCTGTCAAGCCTCACCCGTTCCCTCCAGTGCCCACGTACGTACCTGAGTGTACCCGGCAAGATGAGCACTTCTCCTGCTCGAGACAGAAGGAGGGTGGAGGGTGTGGGTGTGGGTGTGGGTGTGGGTGAGGGTGGAGGTTGTGTGGAAGATGCAGCTCGCTACATTGGTTCATTGTGCAGTCGTTTAATGAGATCACATCGCTCAGCGAGGTTCATTTGCCGTGCGTAGACAAAATAGATTTAATTAGCCCACCGTAAGGGGAGTGCGTGTCTGTTTGTGCGCTCTTCTTTTTCTTTCTATTTTTTTTGTTGAGAGGGAGAAAAAAAATAATGACACATTTACATTTAAACATTACATATTCTAATTAGTTGTGCCTGGGTTTTTTTTTTTTTTTTTACCAGAAAGCATAAAGTTCAGCAAATAGCAAACAAATGTGTTTCTAATTAGGCATGTGGGATGACATCTATTTGTCACTGTTCTCTCACTCTCCTTCACTCTCTCTCTCTCTCTCTCTCTCTCTCTCTCTCTCTCACGCCATTTGTTTGTTCCTGTTTGAGTTGGGGTACACGTTGTTGGGGTGAATTCAGATGCAGTGCTGCATGGCAGCGTCTCAGGGCCGGCTGGGGTTTGGCTGGACATGAATGGCCCTGCTTGTGTGAGAGGCTTCCTTCACAGCCCAGTGCAAGGATGGATGCTGACAGCAGCTATGTGCTTCAGCTGATGGAGGAGGAAGACAGAGGCAACATCAGCATATAGATTTCCATACATACCGTATGCACATAAACACTTTGCTCCCACATATACGTACTTATGCAGAAATGCTGATGTGGACCACTTTGTCGATATGAAAAAAAGAAATTAAAGGGTATTAAACAAAGTTACAATATGTCCAGTGTAGCCTGTTGATTACACGATTTTGTGTCATTACCCTCTGGTAGGATGTTTACCAACATGAGTCCCAATTCCTAGAAATGCTATCAAATTTAGCAGCTGGGTAATGTAATATTTTTTCCCTAGCCTCTGACCTTTCGTCGACAGCATTGTAAATTCCACATCAATATTTATAAGTACATAATGAAGTAGAAAAACAGGCAGAATTTTTCATACGCCAGTGAATGATTTATGCTTCTCCACTGTGGCTTGCTCTTAATTGCCCAACATGCGCGTTAGTGTCTGCTTCACCCTGACGGATGGCTGAATCAAAAAAACTTTTGGGCTGTCGCTCTCTCACTCTCTCTCTCTCTCTCTCTCTCTCTCTCTCTTTCACTCTCTCTATCTCTCTCTCTCACTCACTCTCTCGCTCTCTCTTTCTGCACAACTGCAATCTGGCTCAGCAACATGTGGCAGGTGGTGAGAAGAGAGAGAGAGAGGTAGGGAGAGAGAGAGAGAGAGAGAAAGAGAGAGAGAGAGAGGACACCAGGATTTTTCTGTGAGCTTTGCTCTTTGTAACAGAAACATCAATTACCTCAGTGATTGAGTAATGTTAGCAAAACTCTCAGGGTTGTCTGCTCAATTGAGATGAATGCGTCTGCCAGGGATCTGGTGAGGGTTTTTTTTTTGTTGTCCTCCTGCTGTTGTCATTGGTGTTGTTGTTGTTGTTGGTAGTGGTGGTGGTGGCGTTGTTGTTGTTGGTGGTGGTGGTGGTGTTGTCCTCTTTCCTGTGTGTGTGCAGTCTTTTGTAATTACTGCCCACTCTTGTGTCTAACTCGTGCCATTAGCTGTGCTGACGGTCTTCATTATCTGTGCTTCCCATTCTGCGTCCATAGCGACGGGGTCTGAGCTGTCACTCAAGCCTGGCTGGTGTAGAGTGAGCGCAGAGCTCCTGTTCAGCACTATCACCTGTCATTGTGTTGTTGTGGCATATTCCACAGCAAACGACTGATGCCTTAGTTCTCTCAATCTCACACTCTACACTACTACTATATAATGTACTCTCTCTCTTTCTTCCTCTCTTTCTCTCTTTCACCATGCCACTCTCTCTTCCTCTCTCTCTTCCTCTCTCCCTCTCTCTCTCTCTCTCTCAAACACTATCTCTCCCTCTCCCTCTCTCTCTCTCTGTCCCTTTCCCTCTCTCTTTCTTTATCTCTCTTTCTCCCTCCCTCTCACTCCCTCTCTCTCTCCCTCCCTCTCTGTCCCTGTCTCCTTGTCGCTAGTGGCTGTGCTGGCATGGTTGCCTCAGTGTTGCCCTAGCAGTGGGGCGGTGGCAGCGGTGGCTGCTTCCTGGAGCCAGAGCCACATGCTAATGCACATGTAATCCACATCATCCACGGCCGCGCTCCCAGGATCATCCCCGCGGCCAGCCTGCCAGAAGACTCGCGCGAGGCCACCGCCACTTCCTCCCCTCCCCTCCCCTCCCCTCCCCTCCCCTCCCCTCCCCTCCCCTCCTCTCCCTCTCTGTTTGTTGCCCTCGCGTCCCGTTCCACCCCTCTCGCTCGCTAGCGCCCTCTGTCTGTCACGCTCTGTCTCTCTCGTTGCCTGTTTCGTCCGCTCTGCTTACGCGTTTCCCCCTGTGGAATATTTTGCAATAGTTCAAAGAGAAGATCATCAACGATGCGTTTTTTATAGGATGATTATCGTCTGTAATCAAACATTTCTTATTTTTTGCTGTATCACTTAATAAAATTGGGATTGGTGTTCTATAGACGAGCTGTTTATTACAGCTTTCAGAGTGATTAAAACCTGCTCGCTCTGGCAGTGATGTTCCTGGAGACATTTTTAGACATGCGTTGAAACACGCGTGGGTAAATGCTGCTAATTTCAATGGCATGTTTCCATGGAGCACTCAGAATTTCTGAAGCTCGGTGGAAGCAAGGCTTTTAATTTGATGTTTCTATGGATCCTTGAGTGCACACATACAAACACACACACACACACACACACACACACACACACACACACACACACACACACACACACACACACACACACACACACACACACACACACACACACACACACACACACACACAAACACACACACGAGATGCCAGATTTAAGAGACTGATTCAGTGCTGCTGAATGGGCTATGCTGATTGCATCTGATTTAGAGAGTCAGGTGTCGCTATTAGCGGTGAAACAGCACATAAGCCCTCCCCCCCTCCCCCCCCCCGCTCCCTGCCATGGCAACCTGCTATCCAGGTGCTGATTTTCCGCTATAGAGGCGGCTGCTGCCTCCATTTTTCTATGTCTGTCATTCAACAGCAAAAAAGACCACAGATAGTCATGGATTGCAGTGTACATATGTGTGAAAATCACTTTGTCATTTGGACCTCACATCCTTTCTTGAATTTCCCCTTGGGGATCAATAAAGTATCTATCTATCTATCTATCTATCTTAAAATGATATTATAAAAAAAATCATACCTCTGTCAGTCACCTTTAAATATGTCTTTAATTGACATAAATATACAAAAATAAAATATATGATCATTGTCCCCATAGGACTATAGGCAATTTAAGCATATAGGTCATTCATTCATTTGCTTTTGCCCATGGAATGCAAGGCATTTCATCCCTCCATGACTGTATGAAGCATGCATGAGAAGATGGTAAACATGCCTTTAATATGTAGCCTCCGCGCGCCCCTCTGATAACCTCTGCCTATCTTAATAGGCCGGCCTGGAATCTTGATTGAAATCTCCCGCTCGCTTGCCAGAGCAGTCAATCAGCGTCAGCTCTGATGTCCTCCCAGCAGCAATCGCCGATCCCACCCATCACCCCCCCCACACACACACACACACACACACACACACACACACCCTCGCAACACGCTCGCCCAGCACACTGCCATACTCTCCCACCAGCAAGGACGCAGGGATTCCTCCCAGATGAGGAGGCGCAGGGTGCTCTTTCTCCCTGTCCTGGGTGTAGGTGGCTAACTAGTCCTTAGCGCTGTAAGTGAATTGGCTGATAGGGCATCAGATGTGTGTCAGCAGGCATTTGCGTGGTGATTAATTGAGTGTGTAAGAGCAGGTAAATTGCCAGAGTGTTAACGTTTCTTCTCTTTCTCTCTCTCTCTCTCTCTCTCTCTCTCTCTCTCTCTCTCTCTCTTCCCTCTCTCCGTGTGCTGCGTCTGGATTGCTGCTTCAGGTACGTCCACTATTTTGATGAAACTCGGGATGCATGGCTATGTGGTGTCCAGTGGTCTTTGTCCTTAACAGTGTGAACTCATTTAAGCAGAAACACTTTGTAGATGTCGCTGTCCTGTCTGTGGGTCCCTAGCACCAGGTGTCAATTTGGAAACTTCAATTGAAAATGCATATAAGTCACACGTGAGAGTACTTTCAACTGTATGAATGAAAGAGAAAAAAAGTTTATTTGGAATTTCTCATCAGGAAAGCATCATTTCTGCACACTTTCAGAATATTGAAAGTCAGAAAAATGATTTTGTTGAAAAATGATTTATAACTAGATTTTGACATACTGCATATTTTGCCTCATAGCCAGACTGAGGTGCTATCTTGAGTTAATGTGTTTGTAATGAACTGGAAAGAAAATAGTAGATAGTAGACCCATTCATAAACTTTCTTGTTTCAAGAATCTGTTTAAGTTACATGTTTTAGTATAGAGAAATGCAGATACTGTAACACACAATGTATTTCTCTTTTGTATTCTTCTTTATAGCCAGACAGATTTCAGGCAAATTTAAGGGGGAAAGTTCTCTGTGTATCTAGCTGTAAAACAAAATAGATTTGCTTAGTTTAGAAAGTTCGGTAGAAAGAGCAGAGACTGCTCTGTTGATGTGCTAGCCCAATCTTAGACAACACTGAAGCTCACAGCGAGCTCTTAGCAGTTTTGGTAGGGAATGGACATTAGAAACATACAGTACTGTACAGTACATGATCTTGTTAAATGGGAGAAAGGAAATGCTCCAGCCCAGTGAATCAGAGGTAGAACACATTGGGAGAGGAGCAGATGGGCCTCAGATGGGAACTTATTGGGGCTTAGTGATTAAGTCTAACTGTAACTACTCGAAAGATTATAAATGATGTATTAAATACCAGAACAGGGATTTGGAAAGCAATGCAGTGGACTTTGTAGATGTGGTGTAGCCTATCCTACAGAGCTGTAGATATGCAGCCATACTTTAATTAGACTTTGTGCGTGCGTGTGTATGTGTGCGTGTGCGTGTGTGTGTGTGTGTGTGCGTGCGTGCGTGCATGTTTCTTTTTCTGTACATATGTAATGTCATATGTACTGTGATGAGTGTCTGTTCAACAAAGGTAAAGAAAGCATTCCTACCCACGTTGAAACTAAATCTGTATTCTTCTGCTGCAAAGTCACCCTAGAAGAGAGAAAGAGCGAGAGAGAGAGAGAGAGAGAGAGAGAGAAAGTAAAAGAGAGAGAGAAAGAGAGAGACTCAAAATAAACACACATCCATTCTAAGTTTAACTGGATCATATTCTGCACAGGCCCAGGTTTCTTTTGTTTCCTAACAATGGGGGCATTTGCAGGGACAAATCTGTTGCATTATTACACTACCATGTCTCACTGCAGAACAATCCCTCACACGTTAGACTCCAATTCTATTAACATTAGCCGATCAAAATGCACTTATTGGATGCAAAAGCGCATACAGTATTGTCAGATTGTGCTCTATGCGACTTGTGTGCCTGTAATTGTGTTTGGCTCTCTGAATGCAATGCTTCCACGGCGCTATTCTCCTGTAGCTTTATTCAGCCAAAGCAGGCAACTCTGTCCTCTTTTAAATGGGAGTGACGACAAAGGGGCCTGTCTGCATAATTGAATAGGGAGAAAAATGAAGTTCCGTTGGTGCTAATATAATGTCAGTAGAATGTTCCCTTTCACGGTACGGCTGTCATATTTCAATTTAAAAATGGTGTTGCTTTGCCGCACAGAGCAGTATTATTCTCCGGCATACTATAATAGAAACGCACAACCCCTAGGTTACATTTCAGTTTGGCAGAGACTTGAAACAAGTTATTATTTACTAAATAATACAAATGTGTGTGTGTGTGTGTGTGTGTGTGTGTGTGTGTGTGTGTGTGTGTGTGTGTGTGTGTGTGTGTGTGTGTGTGTGTGTGTGTGTGTGTGTGTGTGTGTGTGTGTGTGTGTGTGTGTGTGTGTGTGTGTGTGTGTGTGTGTGTGCTTGCATGTGTGTGTGTGTATTTTTCTCTATTATTTTCCTAGCATTTTGGTAATGTAGTCTGAAGGTTGTACTTTGGGGAAGACCTTAATTAAAATGGGTGCCGGGGGCAACAGAAGTGGGCTGTAATACATCACACCCTGGCAGCGGACACAGATCATTGGCTACTGAGGTCAAGTCATGTGACAACCTGGAAATATGAATGTTTTGTGGGGGGCACCATCTATGTGAATGTTGTGCAGTCAGGGCGTGGTGCTTAAAACAGGAAGCACCCACAATGTTCAGAACTTGAAGATGATGTTCAAAATGAAGGCGTTCAGATCTCCATCATGGTGTAACGCTGTATATTGCCCTCTCTGTATGATGCTGTGCTCTGGCTCAATGGTGTTTTTTGCCCCCAACGGCACCTTCCAGGCAGCACAGCCTAAAAGGCACTACCTTTACCCTATTCCTAACCCTAACCCCCTCAACCCTCATCCTACCCCTAAACTGAGGGGAGTAGTGCCTTGAAGGCAGTACTGCCTGGAAGGCACCATTGAGGGCAAATAATACCAAAGACCCTGTGCTCTGCTGCTGAATTGTCGGTGGGCATTGCGATGGCCGTTTGCCGCAGCTGACAGCACTGTTTGCACAGTGTCCCTCTCGTACGTCGAGCTGATGCAAGTTCAGAGCTGGAGGTTAATGAGGGCGAACTAGGCCCTCTAGTCGTGTTTTTTTTTACACTGAAAGGCCATACTTCATAACCTTAAAGTATCCCGAGAATACAGAAAACGTTCGTTCAAAGGAAGCAAAGCTTTGATGTGTTCATGTTGCTGACTGAAACTGTCACAGGACTCATGGCGAGCAGGCCTTGCTGTGATGAGGATGAGAGCAGACAGGGCTTTGGTCTGCTGTTAAAGTGGTGGTGCAGCCTCTTCTTAAGACTCTTCCACAGAATGCAGGCCCTGAGGTGAATAGCACCATATGACTGGCAGCTAACTATTGATGACATCTCTCTCTCTCTCTTTCTCTCTCTCTGTTTTTTCTCATTCTCTTTTCTCTCTCTCTCTCTCTCTCTCTCTCTCTCTCTTTCTCTCTCTCTTTCTCCCCCCCACCATATGACTGGCAGGTAACTATTGATGACATCTCTCTCTCTCTCTCTCCTTTTTCTCTCATTCTCTTCTCTCTCTCTCTCTCTCTCTCTTTCCCCGCCTCCGCCCTGTGATATTCTGTCATCTTCTGCCCCTCCATTCAGAGTATGTTTATCTGTTTCTGTTTGGAAATGTTGTTTGGTTAATGCAGTGTGTGGAGTGGGATATTGCTTGGAAAGGAGGGCAAAATTGACACATTGGCTTTTGGAAAGTCCACTCTTCCACATACACACACACACACACACACACACACACACACACACACACACACACACACACACACACACACACACACCATAGCTGTTTTTCTACTCAGTCAGCTCAATTATGTCTTGAGTATCTGAGTATCATCTAGCAAAGAGACTCTTTATGTGTGTGTGTTATTTAGCTATTTCTTTCCCACAATGTCATAATAGTTTCTTGCAGGAACTTGGTGGGTGATTTGTCTCATTTTACAGCTAATTGAATAATATTACATTCACAAGGTCTATCAGGTTTTAAATGAGTCGCTCGCAGTGAAATTCACAAAATGCTGCCTCTTGCAGCACAGTTAAATCTCCAATGTCACACACACACACACACACACACACACACACACACACACACACACACGCGCGCGCGCGCGCACACACACACACACACACACACGCACACACACACACACACTCACTCACCCACACACATACACACACGCTCACAGAGGCAGCATTCCTCTTTAAGAGCTGGTGGTATTTCACTCTTCGAATTACAGTGTGTGTCAGTGAAGCCGTGTTTTGTATTCCCCACAGTGGCGAATATGAACCTGTGTTCTGCCCGTTTAGAAGCAAGATGAGAGGGGGAATGAAAGCTTGGCTCCAGCCTGGAACTGAGCCGTTATTAGTTGTTAATTCTGAAACAAATTATGCAATTAGCTTCCCCCTCGTCTGAATGTGGGCCATAGAAGAGGACAGCCTAACCTTCACTCCATCTAGTCTGCCAAAGGAAGCTATGGGTGAGGGAGGAGGGAGGGGGGGGGGGCATTTAAATTCAAGAATATCCGTTGCCTATGCAACAAGCTTTCCCATGGCTACCAAGTAGTGTTACCAAGTGACACCTCTGATCGTTTTCTACATTGGCTTTTATTTATGGGGATTTTCATGGTTTTTTTGCCTCTTTCAAAGGTATTTGTGTCCTTAAACAAAGCAACAATTTGCCTGTGCAGGGAAGATAGCATTGTCAGGGGAGCAGAGCTCTGCAAGTCCCTTCTCAGTTGCCTCCCTGTTTAAGGGGTTATGACTGGAAGGGGTTTGTTGTGGATTGCTCTCTGTGGAGTAGACCTTGAAGTGTTCGTCACTAGGTGCAAATGCAACACATCCCAAGCTCCATATTTATTTTCAGCAATGAAGGCTGTGTTTATCTCAAACAAATATTCATTGTTTATATATATTTCTATTAGTATCAGCATACAGTATAATACGGCATGTTGGAGCAGCACTAACGTCACCGCCTGACAAATGCTCAGTCTACCGCAGGTTCGATTCTCAAACTCGCCATTCGAGTTACTTTGTTTGCTAAATACCAGACGACTTAACTAGAATTTTTACCTTTCACTTATCTTATGTGTATGTATTTGTGAACATACTGTAGAGAGGCATTTGGTCTGACTGCATTACTTTTCAAAGAAAGGATAGATGCTCCCTCTGGACAATAATCTGAAGCAATATTGCATCACTGCAACATAGCCTTACCAAAGTTGTGAGTAGCATAGCAAATCATTAATCTGTGAATAATTAAGATGAAAAATTGACACTTTTAATATACAGGCTAGACTAGCGATAGATAGATAGATAGATAGATAGATAGATCGATCCCCAAGGGGAAATTCAAGTGAATGATCTGCAATTGTCTCATAATATTTTGATCAAATATTAACAAATGATCTATGTAATCACATCTTTAATGACAGTTTATTACAGTAATATGCACTCTTAATGGTAGTCTACTTCATGTAATCGTTATGTATGTAAACATTAATCGTTTTTGTAAAATATTGCCTGAACATGTGACTGGAGTGAAAGCCAGATATTGTGTGGTGTTTATGGGCAAGCTTCCGATTCCAAGCTCTTGGACCCGTGTGTAGTGAAGCGGGATCTTTATCTGTGGGCCACAGAGAGGCCGAAAGCCCTCTTATCTCTGCAGGTCTGACCATGTGTTTAAACCGGACACTGAACACGGCAGCGACCTGGTCAGACAGCCACCCGTGCTGTCTGAAACACAAACATGCTAGCCCTCCCAAAAACCACACAGCACAGGGTGGCTAAGCAGTCGCTGCCAAACTGCACTTGGAATGGTGGTGAATAACGGATGTGTCATGTCCTGTGTGTGTGTGTGTGTGTGTGTGTGTGTGTGTATGTGTGTGTGTGTGTGTGTGTGTGTGTGTGTGTGTGTGTGTGTGTGTGTGTGTGTGTGTGTGTGTGTGTGTGTGTGTGTGTGTGTGTGTGTGTGTGTGTGTGTGTGTGTGTGTGCTCTGTATGCTAGGCTATCAGTGCATATTTACACTTTGTCTTATCAGTGAAAGCATATGTGAAGTGCTAACAGTGAGTTTTCACCCAGTGAATATCCAGCAGATCTACAGATAAATGGCTGCTGAAATATGTGATATGCACACACACGCACACACACACACACACACACACGCACACACACGCTATTTGTGTTGTCACTCACCTTGTGTGCAAAGTCAGAGTCAGATCATTGAAAAGAAAGAGGATCTGTCTGTGACTGGTGTGAAGGGTCAACAGCCACCATTCAGCGCTTTGAAAGACACTAGCTGTAATTATACAGCCATCCCCTGTGGACGGCCGCCTCAGTCAAAGGGGCAGAGGCATTACGGAATCACCAGAGAAAGGCTATGAAGCCTCACTTAGCATGGACTATACACAGGCCCAGCCGCACGACACCACG